>NW_013617556.1:3680-6763 GCF_000695525.1 Brassica oleracea var. oleracea | reverse complement strand
TTCCTCGCTAAATACACGTAAACTATTTCCTCGTAAATACCACGCAAAGTTTACGTCGTATTTACGAGGAAACAGTTTTTACTCGTAAAATACTCGTAAAGTTACATCCACTTTACGACGAAACAGTTTTGTCGTTACGTTACGAGGAAATAACGATGACTTTAGTTTTTCACGTAAATTCCTCGTAAACTCGACGCAAATTTACGAGGATTGTTTTTTCTCGTTAATTTTCGTGGTTAAGCATGTGTTTTCTTGTAGTGATGGATGCATGTTCTTAAATCTTAAAAAAAAAAATGTCAAACCTTCTTTTTTTTATACAGTTGGAAAATGTTGTACCTGAGCATTTTGTTGTCAGGAGTTGAATGCAAATCGACCACCGACACCAACCAGAGGATGCCCACAAACTCCAAATGACCGTGGCTCTCTTGCTTGGATATAGAACCACACAGAAATAGAAAGAGATATCAACGCAAGTGCTAAGTCTCAGTCTCAAAGTCAAAACGCTGCAGTTTCAAGTCAGAAGATGACTGGGCATGCGAAGCCAATTCAAGCCCAAACAGAGAAGACCCAAACCGAGAAGATTCAAATCATGACTAGTCAACAAGTTGCAACGGCTAAGTCATGAGACGACAGAGACATAGCTCGAGAAGAGAAAAGAAGAGGAAAACAGATAGCGACGTGCAGTACGGAACCGCGTGGTGGTACTAAACTGTACAACCCGTTTGAGGCCCTTGGATTGCTAGAAGAAGAAGGATGAAGACACGTCGATGATAGACTAGGGCTTTCATCATTTACTATATAAGTTTGTAATGAGATTAAGTTTGAAATAGAAACTGAGATTTCTTGAGTTCTTACATAATCTCATTACAAACTTATATAGTAAATGATGAAAGCCCTAGTCTATCATCGATGTGTCTTCATCCTTCTTCTTCTAGCGATCCAAGGGCCTCAAACGGGTTGTACAGTTTAGGACCACCACGTAGTTCCGTACTGCACGCCGCTATCTGTTTTCCTCTTCTTTTCTCTTCTCGAGCTAGATTTGAATCTTCTCGGTTTGGGTCTTCTCTGTTTGGGCTTGAATTGGCTTCGCAGGCCTTGAAACTGCAGCGTTTTGACTTTGAGACTGAGACTTAGCACTTGCGTTTATAAGAGAGACGCCCGTGTGAGATTGCATACTTCTCTTGATAAGCCGCCTCTTATTGATGATCCTCATGTTGTGTACATGTCCAACCAGAACCAGTATTGATCAACATTGTTCGATTACGAGATGGATCACACTGAATATCGATGAGGGGTTTTGAGATATTGGGGGATATCACAGATCATGAAAGAGTTAAGAAGTCAAGTATATATGGATGGTTAGGGAGGCGCTGGGTGTAGAAGCTGGAAAACCGGATGAAAAGAAACGATATAATATAAACGATGTTAAGGAAAATATATAGACGATTCGAAACCGTAACGAAAATGAAAGCGTGGAGTCGAGACGAATCTCTTTCCTTAACTCTTAATATTCGCTCCGTTAGTGCGACAGATCTGTACGAATATGAGTCCCAGGATAAAACCATGATAGGTTATCACGCAGCACTAGTGAAGAACCTCTACGAACTAACATTTCTACGAAACACTCTCTAGAACTTACGCTAAAGGATTTGCTGCTTTTGGTTGTGGAAAAACGTTCAAAAAATGAAGGAAGAGAGTCGATATATAAAGAGGAGACGAGGAGCGGTTTTTCGAAACTGTTGCCAACGTTTCCGAAAATCTCTCAAGGATCTCGGAGTGGAATGTTGAGAAACTTTCTCTGCAAGTTTCTCTCTTGTTGACTCGGTTCTGATCCATTTTGAACAGATAAACTTCATGTCGTTTTTAGACAAACTACATGTAGTTTATACACAAATGTCATGCTGTTTTTTAGAAATGAAATGGCAAAAACGTTGAGCTTAACTTGGTCCAAAAAGAATCTTATTGGGCCGGAGGCCCAAGACCCAAGACCCAAGACCCAAGCCCAAGCCCAAGCCCACGCCCAAGCCGAGCCGAGCCGAACCGGACGGCGGCGGCGGCGGCGCGCGTGGGAAGCCTTCCTCTCTCTCTAAACTGTTTAAGCTCTCATAGTGAGAAGGCATATTTATATCACTCCAATTCTCTCCTCTTGGCCGATGTGGGACTCTTCCCCTTAGCCATCTTTCATTTACTTGACATTAACTTGGGTTTATTATATCTAAAGCCCATGTCATTTACATTCACAATTTAATTAAAGCCCAAATGCATTTAATTGATCCAACAATCCCTCACATGAATAGAAATGACACTAAACATATGCATACTAAATGCAGACTCGATGGACTCTAAAAAATTATACTTATTCTAATCCTGACTAGACTAGATAAACTTATCGAGAATGTTTGCGAAAAAATTCACTGTGTTTGAGTTGGTGGCATTTTTAAGCCTTGAACCACTAATAGTTAATATCTGTCGGGTTTACTTTACCAGAAGGTGAACATGATGTCTTGAACCAACCGGTGTTTTATGTAGACCTAGACAACATGCATAACGCAGCTTCATTTTCTCGTAGAACTTAGTTCTCTATTGTGTTCATTTTGGCTCTGAACTATTCCTGTTTTTCATGAGTGAACTTAGAGAATATAAATATAGCCTTGCATTCATTCTCCTAGAAACGGCCCCATTTCACACTCATTAGATGATTAACCATGAAAAGTATTGAGTAATACTCCGCTTAGAAGCTATGGAATCATTAAAAGTTTATGCTTATCCTTCTCACATTTGTTAGCACTTTTATCATCTTAGGAGCTGGGAAGAGACTACTGTGTCTCAAGTGCTTTGGTTAGATTCAGTTTGATTTTTTTTTCCCTTTGAACCTACGTCGCAAACCTTTAGTAAATGGATCCGCTAGGTTGTCAGCCGATTTGATGTAGTCTATTGTGATTACACCAGTTGAGATAAGTTGTCTAATGGTTTTATGTCGTCAGCTGATGTGACGAGATTTACCATTGTAGAGATTATTCTGAGCCCGAGTTATAGCTGATTGACTATCACAATGTATGCGTATAGCTGGCACATGTTTCTCC
>NW_013617556.1:2796-3643 GCF_000695525.1 Brassica oleracea var. oleracea | reverse complement strand
TTCTAAGCCATTCAGCTTCTTCTGCTGCTTTGTCTAAGGCTATGAACTCAGATTCCATGGTTAATCTGGCTAACACTGTTTGTTTGGTAGATTTCCATGATATTGATGCTCCTCCTAGTGTAAATACATATCCACTCGTCTTGAGTTTTTAGAATCTGATATCCAGTTAGCATCACTGTATCCTTCTAAAACTGTTGGTTCTTTACCATAGTGAAGCCCAAAATCTTTGGTGTAGCGCAAGTAATTGAGTACCCTCGTTATAGCTTTCCAGTGTGTATGACCTGGATTACTTGTATATCGACTAAGTACGTTTACTGCAAGCGCCAGATCTGGTCTTGTACAATTGGTCAAGTACATGAGACTTCCGATCACACGTGCATACTCGTTTTGTGAAACCGCTTCACCTAAATTCTTTGTCAAGTGCATTTGGGGATCTAACGGAGTTTTCGCGTACTATTAGAGTAATTTTTAAATCTCTCTAATATTGTTTGAACATAATGAGATTGGGTTAAGATAATTCCGTTTGAATTTCTTGTGACTTTAACCCCGAGAATTACATCTACTAATCCCAAGTCTTTCATCTCAAATGTCCCTTTGAGCATGTTCTTTGTTTGATTGATAATGTCTTTATTGCTTCCAATAATGAGCATATCATCTACATATAGACATAGAAAACATACGCATTTTTGGTAGTTTTGTAGTATATGCATTTGTCACATTCATTAATTTTGAAACCATTTGACATCATTGTATTGTCAAATTTTCCGTGCCATTGTTTAGGAGCTTGTTTAAGCCCATAAAGTGACTTTACAAGTCGACATACTTTGTCTTCCTCTCCGGGAATGAC
>NW_013617556.1:0-2457 GCF_000695525.1 Brassica oleracea var. oleracea | reverse complement strand
GTTTTTCCTTATATGGAAAAATATTTTCGAAGAAAGATGCATTTCTTAATTCCATGACTGTATTTTCATGAATGTCTGATATTTCATTTATGTACCAGAAATCGATAAGCATTACTGTTATGTGCATATCCGATGAAGATGCAATCCACTGTTTTAGGTCCAATAGTGACTTTTTTTTGTGGTGGTACCGCAACTTTTGCCAAGCACCCCCACACTTTGAGGTATTTATACGAAGGTAAATTACATTTTCATAATTCATATGGAGTTTTGCCAGTTACTTTGTGTGGAATTTTGTTAAGGATATAATTAATGGTAAGCAACGCTTCTCCCCACATGTTCTGGGGTAACCCAGATTCCTGAAATATTGCATTCATCATCTCTTTTAGAGTTTGATTTTTGCGTTCAGCAACTCTATTAGATTCTGGTGAGTAAGGAGCTGTAGTTTGATGGATTATTTCATGTTCTTTACAGAATGCATTGAATGGACCATCATAGTCGCCTCCTCTGTCGCTTCTAACTACTTTAATAGTTGTTTTAAGCTGATTTTCGACCTCGAATTTAAATTCTTTAAATTTTTCTAAGGTTTCGTCTTTGCTATGTAATAAATATACATAGCAATATTTTGTGCAGTCATTTATGAAGGTCACAAAGTACTTTTTTCCACCTCTTGTTTGTATGTATTTTAAATCACATAAATAAGCGTGAAAAATCTAGAGGTTTATTAGTTCTTTCAACACGAGGTGATGGCGTTTTCGTGAGCTTAGCCTGTACGCATACTTCACATTTTTGTTTACTTGTTTGCATTTAGGAATTAGATTTAAATTCATTAATCTTTGTATAGATTTGTAGTTTACATGGCCTAATCTTTCGTGCCATATTTTAAAAGACTCAACCAAATAAGCAACTGGCTGTTTCTTATTCATTGAAACTTTTGGAGCTACAACTTTCAGAGGGACTGTCATTACATTCAACTTGACAAGTCCACCCTTAACATACCCTCTTCCCAAATACATCCCATTCTTCCTAATCACGAGCTTGTCCGCCTCAAAACTTGTGGCGAATCCATTCTTGCTGAGAAAGGTTCCTGAGACCATGTTCTTCCTCATGTCAGGCACATGCTTCACATTCGTCAGAGTGACCTCACGTCCAGATGTCATTTTCAAAATCACATTGCCGTGTCCTTCAATCTTGGAGACTGCAATGTTTCCCATCCTGAGCTTCTCTTGAGTCTCGCTTTTCTGATAGGTGCTGAACATCGCCCTATCGGTGCAAATGTGGGTGGTTGCACCCGTGTCATACCACCATTCCTTGGGGTTGTTGCTTTCAACCATGTTGGCTTCAGTCACCACAGCAACGAGATCCTCCTTAGTTAGATTTGGCTGAGCCTTCTCATCCTTGATCTTTTTGCGACACTCAACAGTCTTGTGCCCCACTTTGTGGCAATAGTGACATTTTCCCTTGAACTTCTCCACATTCGCATTGATCTCAATACCTTTGTTCTTGAAGTTTTTTCCAGAAGCCTTCAAGGCTGCAGCAGTTTTGGAAAGGCCTGGGCGTTCGGGTCTTCGGGTCGGGTTCGGGTCGGTTCTTTTCGGGTCCGGATCTTTTCGGGTCCTAAATATTTAGACCCAATAGGTACTTAGAAATTTTTGGTTCGGGTTCGGGTCGGTTCTTCTCGGATCTGGGTCGGTTCGGGTCTATAATTAAAATACCCATAAAATACCCGTAATTTTTCGGGTCCATATCGGGTCCGGGTCGGGTCCGGGTATTTAAGATCTGAAAAGGATATGATATACCCAATTCCATCAACTTTAGTTGAATATTTGTCATATATATCTAAAATTGTGGTCGGGTTCAGGTATTTAGGATCTGAAAAGGACATGATATAAACAATTCCATCAACTTTAGTTGAATATTTGTCATATATATCTAAAATTGTACAAAACAACTTAAATGAAACTATTAATAATTAAAATATAACATTTTAAAACTCTAAATTTTACATTTTAAAACTTTATATTACTTTAAAAATGTTAAAAAATAATAACAAATGTTGCTAACAAAAGATATTCCAACTAAATCATAAAATAATATATATATAAAATAGAACACAAAAACATTATAGTTTTAGATAAACATGTTTTTAAGTCGGGTACAAATCGGTTCTTATCGGGTCGGGTCTATTCGGGGTTCTTTTCGGGTCCGGGTCTATTCGGGTCGGTTCCTTTTCGGTTCCGGTTCTTTCGGGTAAAAAAAATTTAGACCCAAAAGGTACTTGTAAATTTCCGGTCTGATTCCGGGTCGGGTATTTTTGGGTCGGTTCCGGTTCGGGTCTTCGGGTCCAGGTTAAAATGCCCTAGCCTAGTTTTGGAAGGCTTGGCAGGAGAATTAGCGTGTGCTTTTCCTTTACCTTTTGATATCTTGCATATTTCTAATGTTTTATCCATTCACCCATGT
>NW_013617555.1:40323-42703 GCF_000695525.1 Brassica oleracea var. oleracea | reverse complement strand
GGCCCAACGAGTTAAAAGCCCACGGAGACGACGCAAACTAGGTCACGAGAGAGTACGAGGTCAACTATATAAAGAGAAGGAAACGCACGGCGGCTCGACACGCGCGTCTAAGCGTCCTCGACTCAACGGCTACTAGATTAGGGTTTTACCTTTGTTGTCTCGCCTTGTTGTATCTCTCCGGCAAAGCCTTCGAGGCTCCGACACCTTTCTGTTCATATATTTCCTTTCCTTGTAACCGACGAAACACTATTCCGATCTATAATAAGACGTCTTTGCTTAAACCCACATCTAAAAACCGAACATTCTCTCGTTCCGTACCGTTTCCCGATCAAACAGTTGGCGCACACCGTGGGGCCTCTAGCAAAGTAACGTCGACAAGATGACGACGAGTAACGATGGCTCTACCTCTAGGCGCCCACCGTGGGGCCTCTAGCAAAGTAACGTCGACAAGATGGCGACGAGTAACGACGGCTCTTCCTCTGGAGAAGATCGTGAAGCCATCGAAGTAACGCCGGCGTCCTTCCCTGCGACTCCGACACCACTTCAACCCGCTTCAATAGAAACTATCATGGTCTTAGGCCCCCTCGCTGCGAACGTAGAAGCTTCGACGGCACAGTACCGAAGACATCTGTTTAACACAGAAAGGGCGACTGGTGCAGCACCAACGCAGACCACAAACCAAGATGTCGCCAACGGTGACGCTGCCCAAACTCCCGTCAGCCTTGATGCGCAGACGATAAACGAACTCGCCGCGCTGAAACAGTCGGTGATGGATATAAGCTCCAAGATCCATCATGTCACTAAGTCCGCCCCTCAGATCGAGCGAGTCCTAGCAGAATCTCTCCGGACACCATTCACCGAAAAGATAACGACGGTCCGCCTCCAAAAGATGGAAAAGCTCCGCCTTCCAACCTTCGACGGTGTCTCCGATCCTTCTGCCCACGTAACATCCTTCAATATCGCGATGCGACGCGCGAACCTCTCTGATGAGGAAAAAGACGCAGGCTTTTGTCAACTCTTCGTCGAAACCCTAGAAGGTATTGCTCTCAACTGGTTCACCGGTCTTCAGGAGAACTCTGTTGATAGTTTTCACGACCTCTCGACGGCTTTCCTCAAAAACTACATCATGTTCACTCGACAAGAAGCCACCGCCACGGATCCTTGGAATCTCAACCACGCGAATGGACAGAGCTTGAGAGATTTTATGGAGAAGTTCAAATCCATTGTCTCGAAAGTAGACGTGCCAGATCATATAGCCGTGGAGTCGTTAATGAACACCCTCCACATTAAGTCACCATTTCGGGCCGACCTTTACCGACACCCGACGAGATCCGTACCAGATGCCATCGCATGATCCAATAACTTCATCCGAATGGAGGAAGATACTAAGGCCAAGGCGGCCAAAGAAGCTGCAGGGAAACAAACCCCCGCCCGGACGAACGACGCTCGTCAGGAACCGCGCCAACATTCTACGAGTGGCAAGCCTAACCAGAGGAAGGGCTACATGAATGCTATAGATGACGCCGAACCATCGGGCTCCGCCGCGATGGCGCGAGAGAAGGGGTGGAATCATTGGGATCGAGATACCAGCCAGCCAAGGTCTAGCTCCCCTGAACCAGCAAACTCGAACGCCGTCGAGCCAAGCAAGTGGTGTTCCTATCATGAGGTCAAGTCACATGATACGAAGGATTGCAAAGTCTTATACGGACACTTCCTCAAATCCATCGAAAGCGGGAAAATCGAGATTGAGTCTCCGCAGAAGCCGAAAAACAACAAGAGTTCGAGCAAAAACAAAAAGAAGAAGGTTCAGAAGTCTCAAATAAAAGCCCCTCAGAGAGAAGAGCAAACTAATCCAGAGAAAGCTACGGTAAACAACCTCAACCTCGAAGGCGAATCAACTGATGAAGAACCACCTAAGAACCGGCGACGGGTGGAAGTAATACTCCCCCGACAGGCTGATTCCTCGGATGACGAAATTTCGCCGGTACCAACGGACTTGCGAGAGAAATTGGGCAGAAAAACGGAGTCCAAGGATCTACGTACACTTCTGAAGCGGAAGGCCGAAATGGTACAAAAGAACGAGGTAGACCTCAGGACATCCCTCGACGAGTCTAAAGCAAGAAAGACTACCCACGCCGGAGTTGCCCTACACCTTCAACCTCAGCCCGCAGATTTACGTGAGCAGATCAATTCCAAAGCCGAAGACTTGCGCGCCAAGCTTGGTCAGTCCCAGCAACGTGATTTGCGACCGGGAATTGATGAAGGTCACGAACACCCTGCACCTCAACGTCATAATGGGTGGTTCACCCCCTTGCGGGGACTCGGTAAGAGCAGTTAAAGATTACAGGCGACAAGCCATAACCGCCCAAAAGTGGCCTTC
>NW_013617555.1:39065-40153 GCF_000695525.1 Brassica oleracea var. oleracea | reverse complement strand
GGAACGCCATGGTTACACTCCATGAAAGCCATTCCCTCCACCTATCACCAATGCGTTAAGTTCCCTGGGAAAGATGGAACGACGCAGACGATTCGCGGGGACCAACGGGCCGCGAGAGAGCTCCTTATCGCCGCAGTCAAGCTGCAACAATCACCTTCTCTCGTCAACGCGGTCACCAAACCGATACTTAAGATCTACCCTCAGTAGGAAGAAATCTAGGAAGAAATCCGCGAGGTTTCCATCGATCGAGCCGACTCATCGAAGGTCGTGCGCATTGGCGCCTATCTCTCCGACGACCTGCAGTCATTAATCATTTCTTTCCTCAAAGAAAATGTCTCGACCTTTGCATGGGTAACTTCTGATATGAAGGGTATAGACCCCGCAGTAACATCCCACGAGTTAAACGTCGATCCGACGTTCAAGCCTATTCGACAGAAGAGACGAAAGTTCGGACCCGAACGGTCCAAAGCAGTGAATGAGGAAGTCGACAGGTTGCTTGACGAAGGCTTCATTACCGAAGTACGGTACCCGGAATGGCTAGCAAACCCCATCGTTGTTAAAAAGAAAAACGGGAAATGGCGCATTTGTGTCGACTTCACGGATTTGAACAAAGCATGTCCAAAAGACAGTTACCCTCTCCCGCATATCGACCGTCTGGTGGAGTCGACTGCCGGCAACGAGCTCCTAACATTTATGGACGCTTCTTCCGGATACAATCAAATCATGATGCATGTGGACGATCGCGAGAAAACGGCGTTCATAACAGACAGAGGGACGTATTGTTACAAGGTCATGCCTTTCGGCCTAAAGAACGCAGGAGCGACTTACCAGCGTCTGGTCAATAGAGTGTTTGCCGACAAACTCGGACATGCCTTTCGGCCTAAAGAACGCAAGAGCGACTTACCAGCGTCTGGTCAATAGAATGTTTGCCGACAAACTCGGCAACACTATGGAATTTTACATTGATGATATGCTGGTCAAGTCACTTCGCGCCAAGGACCATCTCAACCATCTACAAGACTGCTTAAAAATGCTGAACGAGTACGGAATGAAGCTCAACCCGGCGAAATGCACCTTCGGCGTCACGT
>NW_013617555.1:22728-33906 GCF_000695525.1 Brassica oleracea var. oleracea | reverse complement strand
ACTATGGAAGTTTACATTGATGATATGCTGGTCAAGTCACTTCGCGCCAAGGACCATCTCAACCATCTACAAGACTGCTTAAAAATGTTGAACGAGTACGGGATGAAGCTCAACCCGGCGAAATGCACCTTCGGCGTCACGTTTGGAGAGTTCCTAAATTACATCGTCACCCAGCGAGGCATCGAGGCAAACCCAAAACAAATAACAGCAATCCTCGATCTCCCTAGCCCGAAGAACACCCGCGAGGTTCAGCATTTAACCGGAAGGATCGCAGCACTAAATAGATTCATCTCAAGATCCACAGACAACTGCCTCCCGTTCTATGAAATCCTGCGAGGAAATAAGAGATTCGTCTGGGACGAAAAATGCGAAGAAGCTTTCAATCAGCTCAAGCATTACCTAACGACACCTCCAGTTATGTCGAAGCCCGAAGTCGGGGACACTCTATCCTTATACATCGCCATCACCTCCTCGGCCGTTAGCAGTGTCCTGATACGAGAAGACCGTGGCGAACAAAAATATTTTCTACACCAGCAAGCGGATGACGGAACCAGAAACGAGATACCCAACCTTGGAAAAGATGGCCCTCGCTATCATCACTTCGGCAAGAAAACTCAGACCTTATTTCCAATCGCACACTATCGAGGTGCTCTCCAACCAGCCCCTCAGGACGGTAATGCAAAATACCAACCAATCAGGAAGGCTAACAAAGTGGGCAGTCGAGCTTAGCGAGCACGACATCGTGTACAAAAACCGCACAGAGGCTAAGTCGCAAGTCCTTGCTGACTTCCTGATCGAGCTAACGCCGGAGTTAGAACAAGATCTTGTGCTGCCAAGTCTGAACTGGATACTGCACGTAGATGGTTCATCTACGAACAAAGGCTCAGGGGCAGGCGTACAACTCCAGTCACCAACAGGCAAACTAATCCGACAGTCGTTCAATTTTGATTTTCCGGCATCCAACAACGAAGCCGAATACGAGTCTCTCATCGCAGGCCTTCGTCTCGCCAAACAGTAAAAGCTAAACGGATCAAAGCATACTGTGATTCCCAACTCGTGGTAAGTCAATTCCTCAGAGACTACGACGTCAAAAACGACAGAATGGATGCTTACTTGAACCTCGTCAAAGGTCTTACACAAGATTTCGAGTTCTTCGAGCTAACGAAAGTCCCTCGCGGAAAGAACGCATGTGCGGATGCACTCGCAGCCCTTGGGAGCAAACTACACGTTCAGGTGAAAAGAACAATCCCAATAAATAGGATTGAAAAGCAAAGCATCAGCCCACCGACGGAACAACTTGCCATTGCAGCATCTGTCACCGATCCCATGGAAATCGATGAAGGGGAACCTCGCGCAACGGAAGGGCAACTCGAAGATTGGCGAACGGAATTCATCGCTTACCTTTCCGACGGAACACTACCTACAGAGAAATGGGAAGCAAGGCGGCTCAAAAGGCGCTGTGCGCATTGTGTCATCATGGATGGAACACTCCATCGAAGGACTGCAACCAAAGTACTCCTTAGGTGTATCTTTGGATACGAAACAAGTCTGGTCATGGCTGAAACACATGAAGGAGCAGCAGGCAATCATTCAGGAGGACGAGCTCTCGCACAAAAAGAGAAAAGCCTCGGCTTCTATTGGCCAACAATGAACGCAGATTGCGAATCCTATGTCAAGAAATGCGATAGGTGCCAGCGACACGCTTCAACCATACACAGGCCGACAGAATTGCTCCACACCTTGACGGTGCCATACCCCTTCATGAGATGGGGAATGGATATAATCGGGCCAATGCCAAGTTCTCGACAGAAGAGATTCATCCTAGTCTTGACAGATTACTTCACCAAATGGGTGGAA
This sequence comes from Brassica oleracea var. oleracea, assembly GCF_000695525.1. NCBI lineage: Eukaryota > Viridiplantae > Streptophyta > Magnoliopsida > Brassicales > Brassicaceae > Brassica > Brassica oleracea. The sequence continues at coordinate 32,049 of NW_013617555.1, read as the reverse complement.
GCAGAAGCCTACGCCAGCATTACCGACAAGGAGGTGCAGAAGTTCGTCTGGAAAAACATCATCTGCAGGCACGGGCTCCGGTATGAGATAGTCACGGACAACGGATCCCATTTCATATCCCACAACTTCAAAGAGTTCTGCAACAGATGGAGAATTCGGCTCAACATGTCCACACCGAGAAACCCGCAGAGCAACGGCCAAGCCGAGTCCACTAACAAGATAATCATCGACGGACTCAAGAAACGACTCGACTTGAAGAAGGGTTGCTGGGCCGACGAGCTGGATGGGGTCCTCTGGTCCCATAGAACAACACCTCGCGGAGCAACGAAAGCCACCCCCTTCTCGATGGCCTATGGGGTCGAAGCGATGGCACCGGCTGAGGTAAACGTGACGAGTTTACGACGCTCCAAAATGCAGCAGAACATCGAACTTAACCAGGGTATGCTCCTCGACGCACTAGATGATATCGAAGAAAGACGCAACCAAGCATTTCTTCGAATCCAAAACTATCAGCACCAAATCGAAAGCTATTACAACAAGAAGGTTAAGTCACGCCCCCTCGAATTGGGAAATCTGGTCCTCCGGAAGGTGTTCGAAAACACAAAGGAATGGAAAGCCGGAAAACTCGGAGCCAACTGGGAAGGACCATACAAGATCATCGAGGTAGTAAAACCTGGAGTCTACCACCTCGAAACCTCAACCGGCGAAATGGTACCACGAGCCTGGAACTCAAAGCACCTTCGCCTCTTCCACAACTAAAAGCAGCAAAGACAGGTGAACGACCAACGGTCACGTTCACTCAAAAAAAAAAAAAACCCGAGTAAATGCGCTCCCAGCCACTTTTACTCGGAAAAACAAAGAACTATGAATGGCTTGATCTTCTGCAAAGGAAGTACGTAGGCAGCCTTAATGGGTCCAGCTATAATAAAAAAAACACACACACTTCCCCGAGAAATTGCGCAACTCATGCGATGCCTACATAAGATTCGCCCCGGCACTTCGAAACAAACGTACCGGCACTCGCACCCCACAGCCGAGTATGTCCTGATCAGACACATACTCGCGGGAATCCGGTCGTATCACAGTATTCACCAATGCGTCCGAAATGATGACTCCTATCCATTTCGTAATTTACTAAGTACGGTTTTTGGCCGACCGAACACTTAGAAATTATTCTGAAAGTCGAGGTAGGAACCGTTATCGTTTGAAAATTTATCTTTCATGGTCTGAAGCTATCCAATTTTCACTCGAACAAATCAGGAAGCTTGATAAACGACCCAACGACACCTGATCAACGAGTTGTCGAATTCACAAGTCCGTACGAGCCAACGTCGAGAAACGGCTATATCGCTGTCACGATACGGCATGAATCACAAATTCTATGATCGCTTGCAGTCAAGATATCTGCCGAGTTTCCTACACCTTCTCGGACCGCGACTCCCGGAATTATCGAATGACCAGGAAGCAATATAAGCAAAGCGGAATTTGTAATTCGAAAACAAGGAGAAACAGGCGGAGTCTTAATAAACAAGAAACCGCAATGGGTTAAGTCATGATACATAAAGGAGGGAAGGTTCATCCAAAGCAAAAAAAAAAAAAAAAAAAAAAAACAACGACGGAGTCATTCTTCAGGGTCCCTAGCCTGTTCCTGTGCCGCGGTATCGCGGTCGAGAGATGGTTCGGGGAGGTCGGAACGCACCGGTTGACCCGCATCGACGCTTTTAACGCGAGCCATCGCCTCTTCTCCGTGAACCTCAAGCTGACTCCCGGAGGGGTTTGCTTGATCTTCGATTATCTCCCCGCTCTGCGCTCCGTCGACCTCCTCGCCGGCATCAGCTCTGTCCGGTTCACGACCCTGACCATCCTCCGAATCAAAAACGTAAGAGTCAGAAATCTCAAGAACGTTGCTCCCGTCCTGGTTCCCAGCAGATTTCGCTCCCCCATCAACGGCTCGTGAGTCAGTAGCGGTCGCACCAGTCTTCGACGAGTTATCTCCCACGGAATGAGAGGGAGCAGCAGAGGTTCCAGGACCAACAGCGGGATTTTGGAGAACCCCGGCAGTCCTTGGATCGATCAAGCGCACGTTAGACCCGTGCGGGTCGAGACCCATGAAAGCTCGCATATCGACGAACTGAGATTCGAGGCAAAGTGGAGAAAGAACCAAGTCAGCCTCCGGGATCTCGCCGGGAACAAGCTTCAAAGCTTCCTCCTCAAACTGTTTCTCTCTAGCCGCGAACATGTCGATAGTCTCTTGAGGAATGTCGCGTCCGCTGGCCTTTAAGGCCTCGAGGCAGCTATTAGTCCCGAATGCTTGACTTTGGAGTAACAGCACCGTGTCAAAAGGTCCACAACGGGTCCACCACTCGCGCAGATTCCCAAAATGCTTGTTGGACTTTGCAATCATCTCGGTCTCAACCCTCACCCTTTACTTCGTGACCTCGTAAATCCGCGAATCCCTAAGGCTGTCCAGTTCTTTCTTGTGCTCCGCGGCCTTGGCTCCTATCTCCTCCATAAGATTGGCCTTCCGCAGCTCCAGAGCCTCGATGGTGGAGCGAGCAACAGAAAGCTCTTCTTCAGATGCGTCGGCTCTCTTCTTCTGAGTTTTCCTCCGAGCAACCGCGCGATCCCTCTTCTCAGCCATCCTCTCAAACTCCTCCTGCCACTCCGCCTTCCTTCGACGGAGGAGTCTGCTCTTACTCACCACCGTCTTCTTCAGCTTCTCTGACTCAGCAAGCGCTTCCTTCAGCGCAGAGTCGTATTCCACGATGACGAAGTTCGAAACCCCGTCACACTGCGAGACACGAAAACCAAAGAATTTGACAAAGGAAATGAGTATGTAATAGGAAGAACGAAAGAACCGAAGGAAAATCTTACCAACAACTTGGTGCGAGAGGCGTCGATATACTCATCCTTGAAGATCAGGTCAGCGACCGGTGGAAAGGGCTTTGGGCCGCACTTGATCTGGCTGACCAATTCCGCGCATTTGTGAGGAGCGTAGACGAGAGGAGTTGGCCCGTCATACTCAAAAGACACACGGTCAGGAAACTCGACTGACGACCGGAATACCACCAGTCGATTGACCGGGGACCGACGTCCCAGGGTTCGATGAAATAGCAACGGGGGAAACTTGGCGCTTGGTCGTCCCTTTCTCGCCGGCTTGCTTCGACTTTTTCTTCGGAAGCGGAACCTCGGGTGAGACGCTTCGAGTTTCATCCGCTAGGGCCAAGTTGAGGGAGGGCCCGTCAGTCGGATCAGATGGAGCAGAGGGGAAGCGATTCCACTGTCTCGACCCGTGACGCTATCCTCCAAGGATAGCCGCTTCTTCTTCTTTCTCTTCTTCGTCGGCGGCTCTGCACACTCCGAACGATCACCTCCCTCTGGAAGAGTCTCGCGGTCATCATCGACAAGCGGCTCGTCATGGGCTCTTTTCTTGCTCTTTTTCTTCTTAGGAGCAGCGGCAACAGCAAGCGAGGACTCGCGATGGTCAGAACCCGCGAGGTTCATGTCGTCAGTGACCAACTCGCTGGGAGGCACCAACGGCTCGGCATGCGATAAGCCAAGATCTCCCGCCATCATAGCGCTCAGATCCGAAAGGCCCCTCATCTTTCTTGCTGCGTTGATCTTCTTCTGCTCCTCACCGGTGAACAGCAAAAGACGTCTCTTGGTTTTGTTAACCGACGGAAGGTAACTCGAATCCCAATCCCCTGCAAAGGACATGTTAAAAATAAATAAATAATTCAACAAGGAGAGAGTAGAAGCCCACAGCGCGACTTATAAAAAAAATGGACTTACTCCTGGAAATACGGTCAATCGAATGGCGAACCCTCTCCTAAGAATTATTCCCCCAGTGCTCTTGAGCGAGTCTCGAGATAGCACGAGCATTCGCAAGAAACTCTTCCGGGTATTCACGAGAAGTCGGATGGTCGTCTACAAAGAAAAAAAAGACAGAAAAAAATAGAAGGCAGTTAGTACGCAAAGAAATAAAACGAGTTAACGAAAGCGTTCTACCAAGCAAAGTGTTCCACAAGACACGGTAGTCGTCGTCTGGAGGGTCTTCGAAGGCAGAATCGTCGCATTTAACATAGAAGTAGGACCTCTGCCAATCGAGCGTCTTATTAGGATGCCCCCCTATCACGTTGTAGCTTGGCCGCATTTTTATCAATAGGAGGCCATCCTCCAACGAACTCACGGACGTCAATTCTTCAAAGGTACAAACGCTCAGCGAGGTATCGATCTTGGCAGCCATAACCAACAAAGGAACTGCAATACGCCACGAACCATTCAAAAATTGACTTATCACTGCATCTAGGCGCCTCGCGTATGCCGTGACTAGTCGGGGAATTGGGAACCAAAGCTTCATATCGTCACGAAAATAGGACTCATAGACGCATTGATACCCAACCGGCGGCGACCAAGGCCTTTGGCTCGCCGAAGGAATCAAGAAAGTCAACCCAAATCCGTGGTGCTCCCTCAGAAGCCTCTTCACGCTGTTGGGAGTCGATTGCGTCTTCATAACGTTCTCCCAAGCTTGACCGCTCACATCCGGAGAGCGCAGACACTCGGGAGCTATCGCCGGCAGCTCTTCGAAGATCTCCCCAGGATAATAACACGTCGGCGTATAGTGAGCAGGAAGGACTCCATCTCTCGCACCGCCAGAACCGTCCCTATCCCAAGCCTGCAGCTCGGCTTGGTTTCCCTTTACTTCTTGACGGAATGAACGCGCTGACTCGGAAACCAGGATCCGTTGAGATAGATCCAGACTCCCGGTGTCCATCATCGCATCATGATGAACCCGTTCGAACTCCTCGAGCGGAACCTCGCCCGCGTCTCTTAAAGGACGAGATAAGGTCGCAACCTCCTTCCCTTTCTGTTCGCGAGATAACCTTCCCCTAGACGACATATCGCTATCTATATTACAACAACAACCTAGAGAGAGAAGTGGAGGGAAGGAGAGAGAGAATACCTGGATAACGCGGAGAAAAATATAGGAGGAGAGGAATGATCAAGTATTTATAAGGGAGAGATGGGGCACTTCCCCGAGGCATCATCATGATACCTACGTGGGCCTGGGAACAGTATTTTAGCCGCCTAGGAAACCGAAGCGTCGATTCGGTTTCCCGACATAACCGGCCCAACTCCAAGTCGAACCAGCATCTGGGGCAAAATCGGATCTAACCAAACCAAAGCCGGTTTGGTTAGACTTGATCGAACCGTGCGACAGAGCGAAATACTTGACGATGCCTCGCGATGCCCAGTCCGGCAATTTATCTTTGAGGCGACCCGTCTGTCCTTTCAAGCCATTAACCTTCTAAATTCATCAAGATCAACGAGATGCTCATCTTGATGAACTAGGGGGACTTACTGTAGAGGGTGGATTCGACATCCCTCGAGGCCCGAAGAACAGACGGCCCAGCCCACTCAGAACGAAACGGTGTCTCGGCTCGACGGCTCAAAACGCACGTCTAAGCGTCCTCGACTCAATGGCTACTCGAGACAATATGGGCTTCTCGGCCCAACGAGTTAAAAGCCCACGGAGACGACGCAAACTAGGTCACGGGAGAGTACGAGGTCAACTATATAAAGGGAAGGGAACGCAACGAGAAAGGGATTCGAAATCATTGATACTCACTGGGCGGCTAGATTAGGGTTTTACCTTTGTTATCGCGCCTTGTTGTATCTCTCCGGCAAAGCCTTCGAGGCTCCGGCACCTTTCTGTTCACATATTTCCTTTCCTTGTAACCGGCGAAACAGTCTTCCGATCTATAATAAGACGTCTTTGCTTAAACCCACCTTTAGAACCGAACGTTCTCTCGTTCCGTACCGTTTCCCGATCAAACAGTTATCACCAGAAGCTCTGGGAGTTGTTGTGGTGTGAGAGCTTTGTTGGAAACTGAGAGTCTCAACATGGCTGGAACTGAAGAGTTTGTTTTGTTTGCCATGGCCTATCTGATCTCGGGTTTCAGACCGATGAATCAACCACTTCATGCATTGTAGTAGGGTCGTTTTGGAATGCAGAGAGATGTTCTGTTATGGACCATCTCCTTCTGTTGCAAATGATCCTTCTTCCTTGTATGTATGGGAGCTACTACACAATCTACTCTCACCAGCTGGAAAATGTCTCTGTGGGGATTGTGCAATTAGAGAAGCGATAATGACGGAGTCTCTCCCTGTCTGGTTTGACTGGCAGAAGAAGGGAGTTACTGTTCTTGGTTTTGGAGTTTTAAACAAATACCTTCCAACACTTGGTTCATCAGATGAGTTCACTTTGATTCGGTTAACATCTTCAGGGAAGCTAGAAGCAGTCAAGTTCAATGCTTCTGCTGATCCTTTAAATAGGCTAGGAGTAGTATCTCACATAGACTCCACCTGCGAATCTGACGAGATGAATTTATTGTACTTCCCTGATGATAACATATACACCTCAAGACGGTTCAAATACCTCAAGCTAGACTATCTGTCTGCATACACAAAAGGGAACCTCGCCAAGTTCTTAGAATCGAGGATTAGTAAAAAGAGATCCTTAGCTTCGAATAAGAAGAGCGATCCTCTTAGCTTAACCTACCACGAGGAGTTATGCGAGAAGTTGAATCTCAGCGGGTTCGGTAGAGACAGATGTTCCACCACAGTTACTGCAATCTTCAACAGTATCAGTTCACCAACAAGCGTTTTCGATATTGCATTGGGAGAAACCTGGCCAGGCTTACCTATAGAGCTTCTGTTGCTTGCATTCTCGTACTACACTGAGGTTGGATGTGTTCTGTTAGACAAGAAGAAATCATCGCTCGAGTTCTTATCTGTTCCGAAGTTTCCACAGTTACCACCTTTCCTCTTAAGGAAACCTTCACGCTGAAGCAGCAGATGGTCAAAGAAGATACAATACGGTGTTGACCTCATTGGCCCTGTTCCTCCACTCCTAGTCCTCCTCGCATTACACGAGTTCCGCAACAGTTGTCTTAACTCAGAACAACAAGAGTTCTTCTCACCGGATGCAGAGTTCTCCGACCGTTGCAACCAAATATCCAAATCGGCTCGGGAAATGGCAAACTCAGTGCCGGCGAGACAACCATATCACTAGAGGATGACATGTGGTTCAACAGCGACTCACAGAAGGAGAAGAAGCGGTTCATTGCTTATTCTCCAATCACAAAGACGAGTGATTCAGAAGAACTCACAAAGTTTGTCTCCAAAGTGCGGCGTAAACACAGTGGTGATGATGATGTTGTTGGAGGAAGATAGCTTTGTTTATGTGCAAGGCGCTTGTCTCTCAAAGGTAAGATCGTTCTACTCCATATCAAGACTTTCTTTATCAATACCATCTTCATAAATGAGTTAATAGTCTTTGTTTTGTCTTCACCAACCAAATTTGTATGATCTGATAATTTAATATAAGCTTTCTTCTTCTACTCTGTTTGTGAATAAGTTGCATCAAAAGAGGTGGAACCTGTAAGTGCAAAGATGACACCACAACAATAAGGTAATGCAGAAGATAAACCAAGAGACAAAGCACACAAGCACACCAAAGCTTTACTAGAATCTCCTTAAACAATCTATTACAAGATCTGCTTAATTCAGCTTTTACACGTCAGTGCTAACACCCTAACACACGCTATTGAAAGATCCTAAGCTACCAGGTTATGTCTCTTCTCCGTCAAGTACTTCAGCCACTGCTTCCAGCACGACCCAGAACACTTCCAAGAGCTTCTCTCTCTTTCTATAAGATCAGCCTCTGTGTCTCTGTCTCTATACAGACGACCCCATAGCTTTCTTATATTATTCTCTATGTTCCTGAACCCCTAATTTCCAAGGCAATATGTATGGACATCTTCCATAACAATAAGTGCAACTTTCCTTTTCTTGGAATGCAATTATTCCACTTTCTTTAAGGCGTAAACTTGCTCCTCAAGTTTATTCCTCTTTCCATATCTCCAAGATACTCTCTTGCTCTTCAAGTCTACTTGACTCCACATGGTCTTCACCACTCACTACGACGCCTGCTTCAACAACTACATCAGCTACTACTTCAGGGCAGACATTTTACATCTTCAATCTCTCCCTTTTAGCTTTGTGTGCCGATCAAGCACAACCCTCTTCTGGTCCAGCAACCACGTTGCAACCACGTTCCTCACCTGGAAACTTTCATACCAAATGTGCTTTTCTCCCCCAGGGGATGTGCACCACACCATGCTTTTCTCCCCCATGAGATATGCATTCTCTGTACCAGAACATCATCATTCTCCCCCTGCTTGATTGCATACTAAGCTAAAGCAAATTCTTAGATGTCAAGCCTTACAGAACCACCGTCTGTTTCTTCATTTATTATCATGACACAGTCCCTGCTGCAGCGGAATAACAAGTACTGCATCATGACCTGACGCACCTGTCGAACTACCCTTCGACCAACTTCTGTTGAGGACCTGGCTTCTGTCATGTGTCATCTTATTGACCATGAGCCCTTCCCCATCCACACCGAGTGCCCTCTGCACTCGTTGCTATTGTCTTGGAGTGATTTCACTATCACACCCCTGAAGATCATCTCGCACCACTTCCTGACGCACTTCGATCTCCTTCCCTTTTGTGCCACAAACAACCTCGTGTCCTGGCTCCAGACTTGATGCTTCTTGATCAACCTCAAGATCACTCTTAACAGAGCTGCATCCTTCTTCTGACGTCTCTTCCTTGACATCATCAAGTAAGCCACTCTTGGCTAAGAGCACCTCATCAAGTAAGCCGATGTTGCTTCTTGCTTGGCCTGACACAGTTTCTGATGCATGATCAGTCTCCTTCCTTGTACCAGCTGCAAAACTATGCTTCAGAGCCTCCAGTCTGACCATCATGTTGTTGCACTGATGTACTACTTTCGGCTTGTTACTCACAGCTGCGCGCTGTAGAACTTCCAGCCTTACTCCCTGTCGTACGTCCCGACGCACTTCCTGACAAGTTCCTTTGGCTCCATTTTTTTATGTGCTCCCATACGAAATGTGATAGCCCCTTCTGTTGTACGCCAGTACTCTCAGCTCCTCGGTATCCCAGTCCCCAATTCGCCTTGGCTGGTTGTCCTATTGAGAGTATCTTATCCAAGTCCTTGGATCAACTGTTGAGCATCCTGATCTGTTTGCGATTCTCAGCTAAATCACGGTCCAGCATCATTGCTCTCTCACGTTCATCAATAGCAACCTCCCTCAGTTTGCTAACCTCCTTCTCGAGAGACTCATTTTTCTCACTTACAGCAGCAAGTTCTTCAGCAAGATCTTCATACTGCTCACGGCTCTGCACCAGATCGTGTTGCAACCTCAGATTCTCATTCTTGAGATTCAACCACTT
>NW_013617555.1:22090-22328 GCF_000695525.1 Brassica oleracea var. oleracea | reverse complement strand
ACTGCTTGATGTAGAGACTGAACTACTGTCTGTCTCCATCTCTTGTGTCTTCAGCATACCCAAAAGCTTGTCAAACTTGAGCTCATCCGTGTTTGTAGCAATCTGTAAGACTGCCCTGTGAGCTCCAAACTTTGTTGGAAGACAGCGTAGTAACTTCTTTACCAGCTTCTTCTCCTTGTACTTCTTCCCAAGTACAAATGCTTCATGCGCCATAGCACTGAGTTTGGCACTGAAGCTT
>NW_013617555.1:13473-21947 GCF_000695525.1 Brassica oleracea var. oleracea | reverse complement strand
AATCAGCTGAAACTGCTCTGCTTCAACAGCTCCAAAAATCACCGACATTGCATTTGCATTAAGTTTTGATGCATTGCGTTCTGCCTCTGACCAATCCTCTTTTGGTTTAGGCTTCTTCTCACCTCCTGTGACTATGGTAGGCTCCTCCCAACCAATCTCCACAGCTGTCCACGCATCTTCATTGATTCCTCGAATCATCTGCTTCATGCGAGCCTTCCAATGACCATACTGGTCCGCATTCAACACCTGTCCGTCCTTGTCATATTCAAACTTAATGTACTGTATGCCTTTACGACCACCTCTTACGTGCCCCACTCTGATACCACTTGTAAGTGCAAAGATGACACCACAATAATGCATAGGTTCCAACATTGATAGTTATCGCTTAGTAGTTACCTTATCTTATAAGTAAACCACAACTCTGAATAAAGGTAATAACAAATGTATCTATGTAGTGTTGCAGAATCTCATGCGTTACACAAAAACATAATAAAACAATGAGAGAGGTGCTACTTTGTGTTCTTGGTCTTCTTATCTTTGGAAAGACGTAAGATAGATCCTAAACCAACCAGTGATGGACCACCTATCACAGGAGTAATCCGAAAGCTTCCTCCTCTGCTGCTTCTGCGGCCTGTGTGCTTTTGTGGCCTGAACTGATACGAGCTGCAGCAGGAAGATGGAGGAAAAGAAGAAGAGGACAAATGAGATGAATGATCTGTTCCTGGACGTGGGGCTCCTCCATGTCTCAGCGAGCTATGCTTGTCAACGTCCCTAAGCATTGCTTTCTTCGAGTTCATCACTGATCCCGTGGAAATGCTTCTTGTCAAACGAGCATATCAGACTCTTTTTTTATATCGCAGTTAAGGCTCGAGCTTCTCGTGAAGCTCCTGTTTGAACGGGATTCAGTCGACTAAAGAAGTCAGAGATGGGAGAGACTAAAGACGTTTTATTAGGTTTAAACTGGAGGGTTACAAGAGTGACAGGAAAGTGAAAGAGCAACAAGATCAAAGAGTAAATAGATCAAGGAGATAGCCTAAAACCCTAGATCTAGCCGCTCAGTCTGTTCAATGGTCCAAAAGTCCATCTCTTGTTGCTTCCTTCTCCCTTTTTATAGGACTCCTGCCCCTGATGCCCTTATTTCGTGCCTCTTTGGGCTTTGATGCGAGAGGCCGAGTATACGGGCCTGGACAAGGCTCCCTCCAAGCCGGGCACTTTTGGTCGACTTACTCGACCGGCTAAAAGTGCTCTAAGGCTGAGCCGATAGGTTTAGCCGCTGATGCTGGATTAGGGCCTGTTATTCGATGGGCCTTGTGGAGGGATGTAATCCATCTCCTACAATAAGTTCCCCTCCAGTTCACTTGTGAGCGACGTGGCGGTCTCAGTGAATTTGTGGGTCAGGTTTATTCGGATAACAGGCTCTAATACAAAGGATAACCCTTCCCGTTTAGTCGTCGGTATGTGCTTTTAGTCGCATGACGTCCTGTGAGCGTCTCTAGTCGCTTCGAGTAATGTTGAGTCGTTGATTCACGCTTTCGCTTCTCAATCTTTACTATGAGATGCAGTTTATTCGGGCGATACATCGTTTTGGATAAAGCGACGGGGATCGGTTTTGCTGGTTAACCGGGGACCGGTTTAAATCAAGACCATGAATTGATTTCGGCCTGACAACCTGATTGAAAATCGGTTCGAGCGAGAAACCGAACCGTCGCGAGTAGGTTTCTGGGCATTTAGGCGGCCTTTTGAGGCCCATTTAGGCCTGTGTAGACCTAATGATTGTGCTCGGAGAACGTGCCTTCGTTTTTGCTATAAATAGGCCTCTTTCCTTTGCTTTCGTCATTCTTCTCTGCAGATTCAGGTATCCCGTTTTCTCTCCCTTCTCTCTACTTTTGCTTTCTCTCTCAAGATAGTTTTTTCTTCGTATAGACTCGTTGTTATCGTTCGGAGGTTGTAGTCGGCCCCTGAATCAAGGGATATGCCTCTGAGAAGTCGATTGTCGAGAGAAGAGAAAGGGAAGGACATCGCAGATTCTCCGAGTCCGACCAGAGATGTGTCAGCGACCGGTAGTCCTCTGGACGATTTTGACTTGACTCATCGCGATGCTCTTCGGGACACGGAAAACATGACTCTATCTCAGCGTCTTTTGGTCGCTGATGCTTATAGGATGATTCGTGATGAAGACGCCGATCGTGCTGAAGTCGGGAGCAGTGATGTGAGCGGAAGTGAGGATAGAGGGAGATATCAAGGCGATACTGCAACTGGTTCCGAACGTGGCGACGCTGATGAGTCTGATCGGTCTCTGACGCCTGTGAGACAGGTCGAGCCAGGTCCGCGAGAGAGTTTGTTTCGACCAGACAGACTGTCGCCCAACTATTTACCATCCTGGTGGGATCTTCGAAGAGCTTGCTCCGCTGCCACCCGGACTGTTACGGGACCCGCGGGCTCAGTCGTGGGGGAACGTGTTTGGATCTTCTGCTTCTCATCATACCGTGAGGGAACTGTTAAGGGCGAGCGGTGGTGCTGGCGTTACTTACATCATCCCGTCTGCCGAGCAGCGTCCCTGGTCGCCTCCGGTCGGTTACCAATGTGTGTATGAGTCCTATTTTGGGGATCATACGAAGCTATGGTTCCCGATTCCCCGGTTAGTGACGTCCTACGCATTCCGCCGACACATCGGCATCTCTCAACTTTTGAACGGGTTGCTGCGAATAGCCGTCATGCTAATGGTAATGGCGGCTGAGATGGACATCTCGATGAGCGTGAGGGTCTTCGAGGAGTTGACTTTCACGAAGGCGGAGCCGAACGGGATCTTCTTGGTGAAAATGCGTACGAACTACAACGTCTTGACCGGTCATCCAAATAAGACGCAAGATTGGCAACGCGCGTATTTCTTTGTGAAATCTGATGAACACGCTTTCAAAGAGCCGCCGGGGGACGACTACCACATTCTGTGGAACCGGCAACTCGATAGAGACTCGTCTGTTGGAGTTTTGTTTTAGTCGTTAGTTCTAACTTTTTTTATCCTTGTACTTGCAGTTCGTCATCCGAATATGATCGCCTATCCTGAAAAGTTTTTCGAAAGTGCTCAAGCGATCGCGGCGCATAGTCATCTTCGTTGGCCGGATCTTAGTCGGGAGTGGATACGTCGTCAGCAAGCTAAGATCGCTAGAGGTAAGCCTGCTGATTGTTTTAAGGGCCTACTCGAGTTTTCTTTTGCGATTTTTCACGTTGATTCTCCCCTTTTGCAGTTGATTGGGAGTCGAGGCTTCCTTGCGTTCTCGGTCCCCGTAAATTGCGCTTCCCTTTTTTTACTCGCAAACAACAGAGACTTCTCGACAAAGCTAGAGAAATGGACGGAGTTCCGATCTAAGAGCTCTGTTAAATGGAAAGTTACAACTGGTAACGAAGAAGTCGACTACAGTCGTTCCTCAGGGACCGTCTAACTCCAGAGTTGACGTCACTTCTGAAGGTGGTGGAACCTCCCGAGAAGGGGCCTCCCGAGAAGGGGCCTCCAGAGAAGGAGCCTCCAGAGAGGAGGGCCCTATGGCAACCGATCAGGGGGGCACGACAGAGACTTCTGCTTCTGGTCCCAAGAAGAAGAAGAAAAAGACCAAAAGGACTAAGGTGGGAGCGACTGACGAGATTCCTCCCGAAGGGTCTGCTCCCCTCGATGCGAGTTCCGAAGGTTCGAAGTCCAAAAAGAAGAAGGATGGGAGAAAAAGGTCTTGTGGCAGGGCAGAAGGTCAAGAAGCCATTTTAGTCGGGGCGGCATCAGATGGTCACCCGAGGAAGAGAACTAAGAGGTCTGTTGAGGTAGAGCCCCGTCCTTCTACCTCTGACGCAAACGCTACTGACGCGGCCATAGTAGACGCTGTTGGAGAGGCCAGCGGTACTCCTGGAAAACTGTCAGAGGAATGGAGGAAACGTGCTCGCGAGAAGGAGGGTCGAATTCCCTGATCGCGTCGAGTTCTCCTACAACAAGACAACTCCCCTGATCCTTAATCCCCTTAGGTGTGCGGAGCAGACGCGTCAAATTCGTGGTGGGACGAAGGAGATGCCGCAACTGGAAGCCCTTTACTTCAGGAATGAATACATCGATGCTGCTTCCTCGAGAGCGCGGGTATCTACGCTACCTTTCACCTTTCATCTCCTTCTTTGATTTATTGGGTTCATCCATCTCACGTGGTCCGTGTTTGTCGTTTTACAGAGTGACGGGAGCATGAACTTCCTTGTTGAGAAATATGACAGCGCCCTGAAGCAGACGATGATCCAATTGGGATCTTCAGAGAAGCTCGCTCAAGCAAGATTGAAGGCCATTGAGAGGGTAAGGGCCAAGCATAAGAAGGCTAATGGGAAGGCCGCGAAGGAGAAAGAAGTTCTTCGAGTGAAGTTCGAAGAGCTGGAGGGTAAGCTCAAATCCGCTGGCGCGGCCAAGAAAGAGCTTGCCCGAGAGAACACTCGTTTGGAGCAAGCGGCTGCGACCCTTGAAAAGGAGAAGACTGAGCTACTCGAGGAAAAGGACGCTGCAGTTGAGAAATTGATCAGGGAGAGGCAATGCTTGAGAGACTCCCGGGGACTCAAGGTTACTCGTGAGAGGGAAAGGGTCGAGGCTGCTCTGATCGAGAAGGAAAACTGCTGCACGCGACCATTTAACTCGCTTGGATGCCTTTGGGAAAGCGAAGAATTTGTACGGCCAAGCTTCGGGGACGAGGAAGTGCCTCGAGATGATCAAGGCAAGTGGGATGGAGATTCCGCAAGAAATGATCGACGTATTTGCCGAGCAGGAGAAACTCTACGAGGCGGAGGCTATGAAGTTTTGAGTAGGTCCACTGTCTGATAGCGACCTCACTCTTTCTCAGCTGGTTCTCCCTTCTCGTTTCGTCGAGGACAGGTTTAGAGCGTCGTTTGATCCTTATGGATCGAACATAGATTTGATCGGACCAAGGACGGTTTCTCAGCTCATCACCTCGCTCGAAATTACCGAGGAGCCATCGGAGGAGCCATTGGTTGATGTCACGTTGGTCCCGGCTGAGCACGTCGGGGTCCCGGAGGGAGGTGGCCCTGGTGAACGGTCAGAAAACGAGAACCTGGAGGAGGTCCCCGGGAAGGACAACCCTGAGATAGGCAACACTCCGGTTCGAGAGGAAGAGACCGGGAACGTGGGCATCGAGGAACCGGTCCTTGTCTCGGATTCTTCTTCTGAAGGACGAGAAGGCGAAGAGGAGGAAGACGATAGAGTCAAGGAGACGTCGTCGTTGCAGCCCGTCGAGGAAGAGAAGACCAATGAAGTCGGGAATAGAGATGTTCCTCCACCCCCCGCTGTGGACTCTCTTGTCTCTATTCCTACTCGGGTGGAACACCCGACTGTTGCTGCTACCGAAGACCCAATCGGTCCTTCTGCTCTCGGGACGCCAGAGGAGGTCGGTCAAGATTCTGCACCTTGACACTTTATCTGTGTCTTCTCTTTTCTTTTTGTGTTTGTGGTCTTGATAGACCCTGTTGTTGTATTACTAGACGTACTCTTATTTTATCGGCAAGTCGCTGTTTTCAAGCAGACTTTTAGATTTGCGGATTGTTGTGTTCCCAATCTGTACTTGCAATTTTTCTAAGTAAATTTCGGTTATCTTTAGAGTCTCGCGATATGTTCGCCTAGAGATAATAGATCCTTGACCTTTGGCTTTTGCAAATAGATAACGACACAACCCACTAAGAGACTTTGTTCAGTTCTTGTCGTGTTTCGATTGAGATAACGTCTAGACGCGTTTTTCTACTTTGAAAACAAGAGACTGAGTCTAAGAGTAGAAGGTTCTTTTTACGCGTTTTCTCAAAGACTATCGAGTAAATGGGTAGCTAATCTGTTACGCGTTTAGTCGAGAAAAGGTTAAAGATTCACTCCGTTTGGTCGGTCAGTGCTCTTTGGGCACAGG
Organism: Brassica oleracea var. oleracea; assembly: GCF_000695525.1. Classification (NCBI taxonomy): domain Eukaryota; kingdom Viridiplantae; phylum Streptophyta; class Magnoliopsida; order Brassicales; family Brassicaceae; genus Brassica; species Brassica oleracea. The sequence goes on along the minus strand of NW_013617555.1, from coordinate 16,023 downwards.
TGACTCGCGACCGTTTGGTCCTTAGGCCAAGTGTCTGATCAGGACATAGCTAGGAGATGGAATGTGAGTGTCCGCGTACCCCCTGCTGGAGGTACGGGAGCCGTTGGGTTCGACAATCGGTATTTACTCGATCGGAGTCGAAACAGAGAACAAGATTTTAACTTTGGTTTTGTTACAGCTGGACCGGCTAAGGCTGCCTACGTACCTTGGTTGAGGATCAAGCCATTCATAGTTCATTTTTCCCGAGTGAAAGTGGCCGTTGGAAGCGCATTTACTCGGTCGAGTAGAAGTGACCGCGGAGTTTTTTTTTTTTTTTTAAGGGTAGAAGCGTCTTAGATGCATTGAGTTCCATGCTCTAGGCACTTCTTCTCCGCTTGACGTTTGAAGTCGGTAGACTCCTGGTTTCACCACTTTGATGATTTTGTAAGGTCCTTCCCACCTAGCGCCGAGCTTGCCGGCGTTCAGCTCCTTAGTGTTCTCGAACACTTTGCGCATGAAAAAGTCGCCGAGTTGAAGGGGTCTGGCTCGGACCTTTTTGTTGTAGTAGCTCTCTATCTGATGTTGATAGTTTTGGATTCACAGCAGAGCTTGATCCCATCGTTCTTCAATTTCATCGAGGGCATCAAGCAGCATCTCCTTGTTGAGTTCAACATACTGGGGCATTTTCGAGCGTCGGAGGCTTGAAATGTTAACTTCTGCGGGCGCCATAGCCTCGACACCGTAGGAAATCCAAGAGGAGAGCAACCGGAGAGCTTCCTCTTGAAGAGATCGCTTCTCTCGATGAAACTTCTGAGGGTTTGGAGGCAAGGAAGGGAAAAAGAGGAAGGAAGAGGCCTTACGAAGGGGCTACTTCCTCTGTTGATCACGGAGAGGGGCCGGCAGTAGAGCGAGAGGGTGCTGCAGAGGATCCCGTCGAGACAAACCCGTCTGAGGGGGTGCCTGAGGATCGTCCCAGAAAGAAGAAAAGATCAATAGAAGCGGAGCCGCGTCCTTCTGGTGTGGAGGCGGCCCTGGTCAAAGTCATCACGAGAGACGGTGTTTCTCCTGAAATACCTCCAGAGAAGAGAAAGGTCTCAACGCAAGGGAGTGATCCTGTTGCGAGCGAGAGGTCTGCTCCTGATCCGTCTGCGAGAAAAGGCTCTCGTTCTGAAGGTTCTATCGTGAAGAGGGGGAGGATCGAGTTCCCTGATCGCGTCGAGTTTTCCTACGATGAGACAACTCCCCTAATCCTTAATCCTCTTACGTGCGCGGAGCTGACGTGTCAAATTCGCGGCGGGACAAAGAAGATGCCGCAGTTGGAAGACCTTTACTTCAAGAGCGAATACATCGATGCTGCTTCCTCTAGAGCACGGGTAACTGTGTTACCTTTCTCCTTTTATTTCCTTCTTTGATTTATCGGGCTTATCCATCTCACGTGATCTGTGTTTGTCGTTCTGCAGATTGACGGGAGCATGAACTTCCTCGTTGAGAAGTACGACAGTGCTCTGAAGCAGACGATGATCCAGTTGGGGTCTTCGGAGAAGCTTGCCCAGGCGAGGTTGAAGGCCATCTAGAGAGTAAGGGAGGAGCATAAGGGGCTAACGAGAAGGCTGCGAGGAGGTCCCCGGAAAGGACAACCTTGAGATAGGCAACACTCCGGTTCGAGAGGAAGAGACCGAGAACGTGGGCATCGAGGATCCTGTCCTCGTCTCGGATTCTTCTTCTGAAGGACGAGAAGACGGAGAGGAGGAAGATGATAGAGTCAAGGAGACGTCGCCGTCGCAGCCTGTCGAGGAAGACCCGACTGCTGCCCCTACTGAAGACCCAGTCGGTCCTTCTGCTCTTGGGACGCCAGAGGAGGTCGGTCAAGATTCTGCGCCTTGACGCTTTGCCTGTGTCTCCTTTGTACTTTTTGTGTTTCTTTTTGTGTTTGTGGTCTTGATAGACCCTGTTGTTTTATCACTGGACGTACTTTCATTTTAACGGTAAGTCGCTGTTTTCAAGCAGACTTTTAGATTTGCAGGTTGTTATGTTCCTTGTCTGTACTTGCAACTTGTCTAAGTAAATTTCAGTTATCTTTAGAGTCTCGCGATATGTTCGCCTAGAGACAATAGATTCTTGACCTTTGGCTTTTGCAAATAGATAACGACACAACCCGCTAAGGGACTTTGTCCAGCTCTTGTCGTGTTTCGATTGAGATAACGTCTAGACACATTTTTCTACTTTGAAAACAAGAAACTGAATCTAAGAGTAGAAGGTTCTTTCGTCCGTTTTCTCAAAGACTATCGAGTAAATGGGTAGCTAATCCGTTACGTGTTTAGTCGAGAAAAGGTTAAAGATTCACTATGTTTGGTCGGTCAATGCTCTTTGGGCATAGGTGACTCGCGACCGTTGGGTCCTTAGGCTAAGTGTCTGATCAGGACATAGCTAGGAGATGGAACGTGAGTGTCCGCGTACCTCCTGCTGGAGGTACGGGAGCCGTTGGGTTCGACAATCGGTATTTACTCGATCGGAGTCGAAACAAAGAACAAGATTTTGACTTTGGTTTTGTTACAGCTGGACCGGTTAAGG
>NW_013617555.1:11110-12793 GCF_000695525.1 Brassica oleracea var. oleracea | reverse complement strand
TGGAAGAGTTCCTATGATATCCATTGCCAATCGCATGAAAGGGTACGGCGCGACTGTCGTTCGTAACATTTTAGTTGGACAATGGATGCTTGGTGCATGTCGTTGGCACTTTTCGCAGCTTTTGGCGTAGGACTCGCAATCTGCGTTCATCGTCGGCCAGAAGAAGCCTAGGCTTCTCACTTTGATTGCTAATGCTCGCCCGCCCGAATGGTTTCCTCCAGCGCCTTCGTGTGTTTCGGCCATAACCCTGACCGTTTCTTCGCAGTGGATGCATTTGAGTAGTACTTTACTCGCAGTCCATAGATGGAGTTCGTTGTCTAGGACGACATAATGGGCACTGCGCATTTTTAGTCGGCGGGCTGCCCATTTCTCGGTTGGAAGTTCTCCCTTTGAGAGATAGTCGATGAACTCAGTTCGCCAGTCGGGGCCGAATTCATCAGTAACAAGAGTGTCGGTTTCGGCGATTGGGGCTATGATGGTGAAAAGGTTATCGGAGGGTGATTTGGCGGTCTAGTCGGCCATCTCTGCAAAGTCGCGACATGCCGGCGGTAATCCTTAACGGAGCGAACAGAGTTGCCGCAAGGAGGAGAACCATCCATGATGACATTTAGCTGATGTCGCGTTTGTACCTGCTTAGAGTCTAAGAAGGCGCGTAAATCGGTTGGTACGCTGCTGTCATTTTTTGATGATGGCGTGTCATTACTCGACATCTTAGTTTGCTCTAAACGCCTCTGGAGGTCAGTGGGCTTCGAACGATTGAGGCGGATTCGGAGATCGCATGCTCCTGCGTTGAGTTTGTCCCTAAGGTCGCCGTTCAAGCGTTCTTTGGGATCGGGGTCGACTGCTGAGATATGACACGACTTTCGTGCATTCAACGTTGTTCGGAGATCATTGCGCGTGGAGCTGTTGCTATTTTCGGATTCAAACTTTCGTTTCAGAATATCTCTCAAATCTTCGAGTACAGGTGTGTCATCGTCCTCATCGTCCGACGACAAGGTTTGCTGACAAAGTATGACCTCAATGCATCTGCAGTTAGCTGGTTGCTCTTCGTTGGCCGAGGAGTCTGCCTCGCCGTTACTCTTCGGAGCATCCTCCTCGTCATCTCGTTGTTGAGTTTCGCTATGTCGACCTTTGCCTGTAGCCTTGCGCTGGGCTCTCCTTTCTTTATTCTTGCTCCATCTCTTGCCGTTCTTTGGCTTAGCCTTTAGGGGTTCGAACTTGAAGTCGCCACTTGCTAAGGATGAGAGGTAGTGCGCATAGAGTGACTTGCACTCTGTCATATTGTGCCCTTTGACATCGTGATACTTGCTATGTTTGGTGAGATCGACGGTTCTGGAAGGTCTTGCCGCTGAACCTGCTGCTGTTGTAGTATGGGTCGAGCAAACGGTGTCGACTGGTTTATCGGATGAATCGAGCTCCCTTACCCATTTGTTCCATCCTTCTCCGCGGACTATGAGAGTTGAAACTGGCACGTTGTTCTCGTTGACGACATACATGTATCCGTCTTTGCGGCCGTTTTTGTCGATTGGAGCATGCTGGCGCGGTTCTTGTCGCGTGTTGGCGTTTTTAGCCACTGGAGCTTTGGGTGCGTTCATCTTGCTGAGAATGGCGTTAGTAACTTCTTCCATTCGGATGAAATTGTCAGATCGCGCGATAGCGTCCTGGAGCGACGTAGTTGGGTTT
>NW_013617555.1:2025-9947 GCF_000695525.1 Brassica oleracea var. oleracea | reverse complement strand
TGTTTGAACGGGATTCAGTCGACTAAAGAAGTCAGAGATGGGAGAGACTAAAGACGTTTTATTAGGTTTAAACTGGAGGGTTACAAGAGTGAGAGGAAAGTGAAAGAGTAACAAGATCAAAGAGTAAACAGAAGAGTGACAGGAAAGTGAAAGAGCAACAAGATCAAAGAGTAAACATATCAAGGAGATAGCCTAAAACCCTAGATCTAGCCGCTCTGTCTGTTCAATGGTCCAAAAGTCCATCTCTTGTTGCTTCCTTTTCCCTTTTTATAGGACTCCTGCCCCTGATGCCCTAATTTCGTGCCTCTTTGGGCCTTGATGCGAGAGGCCGAGTATACGGGCCTGGACAAGGCTCCCTCCAAGCCGGGCACTTTTGGTCGACTTACTCGACTGGCTAAAAGTACTCTAAGGTCAAGCTGATAGGTTTAGCCGCCGAACCAACCAAATCGATCCGACTTGCTGGATTAGGGCCTGTTATTCGATGGGCCTTGTGGAGGGATGTAATCCATCTTCTACAGCTCCAAAACAACTTTGATGATGTTTCTGCCTCCTAGTGTGAATGTGCGCCCCTCCCACGACCGTTTCCGATTCGGGGAGTTTCCTTCTGGCAGTATTTTCTCGACTGTTGGGGTGAAGGCAGTGGCGAGGTGGAGGAGGAATAGAGGAGGAAGGAGTGGAGATGATAGGAGGGAGCTCGTAATTGTGACGACGTTTTAGCATGGATGATGCAGTAGTTACTTGGAAAGGAAGGATCATCCCCTCAGCGAAGATCTCATCAGCTGGTGAGGAATCGGAGCTTCTTGAAGTGTGGAATTCGAACTCTGAATCTAAAAGCGTTGTGTCTCTTCTAACCAGGCCTGATGATGGTTGTTGTTGTTCAATCGTGAGTGCTTTATCTGATTGGCCTATATCTCCTGCGAACGATATCCTCGCTGGTGACTTGACTCCGCAAAGATCATGATGGTCTGTTTTGCTGGATGGTTTTCGAAACAAACGGTCATGTTTTAGTGAGAACCAATGAGAAACAGAGAAATGCAAGGCAGGGAAGATTGAAAACTAACCTTTTGTGGATGAAAGGAAAGATGAAAGTCTGTTCAGAGACTTTTGTTTTGAAGATCATAACGTTTTCAAACATTTAAGAGATTAAAGATCTTAAATCTTATGTATTAGAGGTTGAAAACTTCTATTAAAATAATGGATGTGGTGTGCCACTACTGCACGAGACAATGAACTTAGAAAATATAGAAACATAATGTCTAAAAATTAGATTTTCAGAGCATGTGCACTGCGGACGCTTAAGGCGTTGCTTAGCCTAATTTTCATTAAAAAGAAAATCAAAAAGACTTGATAATAGAAGCGTCGTGGCTTAATTAAGGCCCATAAGGCACGGTGCTTACGGACACGTGTGGGCAAGTGAGTGGAGAGAGAGGAGAGGTGGCTTCGTCACTCTTCGTGAACTCTCCCATGGCGGTAACAAAAACCCACTGGAAGAGAACAACAGCGACGACGCCTCCGAAAAGAAAACGACGCCGTATTACCCGAAACGAGGACAAACGATGGAGCACGTCTGCGAGAGTTTGGGGTTCAAAGGCAAAGTAATCTGCAAAGTTCACGGCACAGGCTTCGTCGTCATGTGCGGCTGTGCTCTTCCCGGCGAGCGTTTCCTCGGCCGCAGCACTCGCCGCAAAGGCAGCTACGCCGAGGTTCCATTAAAAATCTCTCCTTTTTTTTTGAAAAAAGCTTTTTTTTTTGACAATAAAGTTACAATCTTTATGTTCGTAATTGCTTATTAATATGTTGTTTAGGTGACAAAGATCAAGACTTTAACTCCACACCGTGACTTAGTAGAAACTCTGTGTGAGTATGCTTCCTACTGTGGTGGCTGCAAAGCTCAGAACCTCTCCTACGAAGCTCGGCTTAGAGCTAAAGAGGAACAAGTTCATGAGCTTATCACGCATGTCGGAAGGTTCTCTGATAACAGTCCTGGTCTCGAGACGGTCTTGAAGGCTATTGTTCCCTGTGATATCCAGTTTTGATTTGCTCTGTGGAGAGAGACATGAGGAAGCTTCATCGATACAATTGCAATAGAGGTTTGTTTTACTAATTCTTCTGATGCTGTTGCTTCTGTAGATTAATATAGGTTTGCCAAACAGGTTTGTCATATATCTTTGATCTTTATGATGTTCATAGGATTGTGGTTGGTTTCGAATTGATTGTGAATCTCATCTGAAATGCATTTATTGTGAATCTTGTTGTGGTTAAATGTGATAAATGAGTTAGATAGAAAAGTGTTAGTGTGATAAATGAGTTAGATAGAAACCATTGTGTAAGTGTGATTAATGAGATAGATAGAAACGAATGTGTAAGTGTGGTTAATGAGTTAGCTAAATGTCAAGTCCATTTGGTTGTGTGTGTGTGATGAATGCGTTTCTCTTTTTCTTCTCTATTAAACCGAATCCTTCTTCAGTTCCATCTATCAAAAGAAGAAGCTCATCTGTTTAAGTGTATTTTTAAGGTTTCTTGAGTTGTTTGTTATCTGTTTCATGTTCTTCATTGTTGTTTGTTTCATGTTTAGTTTCGGAGAATGATGTCTTGTTTGTTGTTCTGTGCTCTGTTCCATGTTTAAGTAATGAGAATGATAACTTGTTTGTTGTTCTGTTCTCTGTTTCATGTTTAAGTAATGACAATGATGAGTCTGAAAAAATTTCATATCTCATTTCAGTCATTGTCTCTTCTTATCACACATATTCTCCTTCTTACGTTATCAAGATCATCGTTTGATCATCAAAATCATCGTTTGATCATCAAAATCATCGTTTGATCATCAATTCTCATCACAAGCACACTTATAAAAATCTAAAAAAATTCATCTCATGGCATCTTCTTCTCTAAAATCCTTAATTAAGCAACCACCAATAAACCCATAAAACTAAGTGTTGCTTAACAAAATTGCTTCTCTTAATTTTAATAATTAAAAATTAATTATGCCCCACTTAAGCAACAAATAAGGTTGCTTGCAATGCACATGCTCTCAACGGTTAAATAAGTACCCTACCTACTACTTTAAGTGTCCAAAGGTAACAACAGTTCGTTCATTCTTTCTCCTCTGTTCCCCTAATACCTGTGGACACTTTTAAGTGTCCAAAGGTAACAGTTCAATCGTTTTGAACAGCCTGATCATGGCTTTTAACTGTTTGGATACTCTATTAGAACCGATTGGTAACTGCAGAGAAGTTGTTGACTGTCGTGAAGCATGAACATGCAAGAAAAAGAAGTTCCGACGATTTTGCGGATCATTATCCGTGTAATATCATCATTGTGTTTGCAGCAAGGAGCAAGTGGTCAAGCTCACGTGTTCGATATATTACAACAGTGCTTGTAACTCTAACTTACCCGAGAGAAATGAAACTGTCTGAAACTGTAGACATGGTGAGATATTGTTGTAAAAGGAATCTTCTTCTGAAACCTGCAAAGCTGTCAAAATATCTAACAACAGACACATTGTCGCTCAGCGAGTTTCTTGACACAAACATGCTCAATCTTAGCAAGATCGGAATATATTTTTTTGCATAATCTGAGCAAAATACCAATTTAAGTTACTCCTATGCACAGAAATACCAAATAGAGAACAAAGACGTAAGAAAGTTGCAGGGAGAAACATTATTGATTAACAAATGAAAGAAACAGCTGGAGATTCCACTGCCATGGAGATTACAATTAGCTTTTGGTAATGAAGAAAACACCAGTTGTCTCTCTCTCTCTCTTTTACAAATAGAAGAAGAATGTTAAGAAACCAAAGTAAAATGGCTTCATTTAAGGTAGCGGGAGATCCGTGATTGGCGCGATCGGCAGAAGGAGAGGAAGAGGAAGAAGAAGGTAGCTTGACGCACCTGAGGAATCTCTTCTGACCCCATCGGAGATAAGGTAAGGTAAAGCTGTGGAGGCGTTTGGATCTCTCCGGCGGTGGAGGAGGAGGCGAGGGAGGAAACTTGTAAACTAGGAAGAATATGTTGAGAATGTTGTGTGTTGTTATTCATCAGCGTAAGCGTTACATATATGCGTGTACAAGAGAATCTAAACATACTAGATCTCATCCTACCCATATCTTCTCGATACTTATCTCGTATCTACAATGACTTTACCCCAAGTAACGCTATCTACTAACACATAACCGATACCTCATTAAACCGAACCATAACCTGCTCTAACACTCCCCCTCAAGTTGGCGAGTGGAGGTTACGAACACCTAACTTGGCCAGTAGATACTGAAATGGGGAAGCTGCCAATGCCTTGGTCATAATGTCTGCAATCTGCTCAGTCGTACGAACATGCCGAGTCACAATCAATCCTTCTTGAACTGCATCTCTAACGCTGTGACAGTCAGCTTCAATATGTTTTGTACGCTTGTGGAACACATGATTAGCTGCAATATACAGAGCCGCCTTGCTGTCACAGAACAGCTCCATCGCCTCCTTGTGTGTAACGCCTAAATCCTTCAGCAACCGCTTCAGCCACTTAAGTTCACATACCGTTACTGCCATAGACCTATACTCCGCCTCTGCCGAAGAATGCGAAACCGTGTTCTGTTTCTTGGTTTTCCACGAAATAGGCGAGTTACCCAACAACACAATGTAGGACGACAGAGACCTGCGAGTACTTGGACACGCTGCCCAATCTGAATCACAGAATGCTCTCAGACGCAGATCGCTCGTTGCCCTCAGGATGATCCCCTGTCCAGGACATCCCTTCAAATATCTCAACACTCGTACGACCGCGTCCCAATGAGCCGCACGCGGCTTATGCATCACCTGAGACAGAACGTGTATGGAGTAACTCAACTCCGGTCTGGTGATGGCAAGATAAACAAGTTTTCCCACAAACTTCCGAAACCGAGCAGGGTTCTCATACGCCGGTCCTTCTTCAGATAGAAGCCTGTGATTCTGCTCCATTGGTGCCGCGACAGGTTTGCAACCAAGCAACCCAGCCTCTGCTATGATGTCTAAAGCGTACTTCCTCTGCATCAAGAACATTCCTTGCGGTCCTCTAGCAATCTCGATTCCAAGAAAATATTTTGCTTTCCCCAAGTCTTTCATCTTGAAACATTCACTCAGATAAGCTTTAAACTTCATCATCATGCTCAAATTATTTCCAGCTATAATCAAATCATCCACATACACAAGAACACGAACTGAGCTATCTCCCTTGATGAAGGTGAAGAGAAAATAGTCAGAATACGATTGCTTAAAAACAAACTTCTTCAACGCACTCGTCAACTTCGCGAACCAGCACCACGGAGATTGTTTCAACCCGTAAAGTGATTTTCGCAGTCGACAAACTCTCCCAGGCTCATCTGTCTCAAAACCCAGAGGTATCTGCATATATACTTCCTCCTCCAAATCCCCATGGAGGAAAGTGTTGTGTATGTCCATCTGGTGCACCTCCCAATTTTTGGCAGATGCTACTTCAAGAAGTGTATGCACCGTGGTTAACTTTACCACAGGCGCGAACGTCTCACCATAGTCCTCTCCTGCTACTTGCCTATTACCGCAAACAACGAGTCTGGCCTTAGGTCTTTCCACCGTGCCGTCAACGTTAAACTTATACTTGTACACCCACATACAAGCCAACGCTTTCTTCCCCTTTGGCAAGTTCGTTACGTCCCATGTTCTCTGTCCTTCAAGCGCCACAACTTCAGTCGACATTGCATTGGTCCATATTGTTTCCAACATCGCTTCTTTGAAGTTCTTTGGTTCTCTTTCTACAGTGATAGCTGCAAGAAAGACTTGGTGTTTCTCTGAAAACACTGCATCAGTCACTTACGCAGAGATGGGATAAGACGACGTACCTTAGACCGAGTTCGAAGGCCGTGATGGAATTGCAGGTGAAGCGGGAGTATGTTTATCGAGAAAACACTGCGCATTGTAAGCGATGTAGTCCTTGAGCCTCACAGATGGTTGGGAGACTTGGTGGCCTCTTCCAATAGCCTACTCTACTTGAACTATGCTCTCTGTTTCGCGACTCTGCACTACCGCGTCTGCAGTTTGCGTTTCTGAAATTGTCTCAGGCGTTGACGTGATCTGATCTCCATCGACTGCTCCAGTCTGTGCGATCTCAGTTCCATCAACTACGTCCTCCTCAAGTACTGTTCTGTCTCGAAAAACTTCACCTTGCCCATTATCATCCTCACTTCTCCCCCTGGATTCCACAGCCGGTAGCTCGCAAAGAGTTTCACCAAGGTCATGAAGAACTGGGGAGACCACAACGCTCGCTGGTTCACTTGTGTCTGCATCATACGGGAACACGCTTTCTGTAAACACGACATCACGAGACACAAAGTACTCCTGACTCTCAAGATCATACAACTTCCATGCTCGTTTACCAAATGGATAACCCACGAACACACATCTTATGCTCCTCTCCTTGAACTTATCCTTGTCTCGACGGGATTTGTGAGCAAAACACAGACATCCAAAGACCTTGATGTCGTCGTAAGATGGAGATTTCCCATACAAGAGTTCATAAGGAGTTTTCCCACCAAGCAGACTGGATGGTGTCCTATTGATGACGTGAGCCGCTGCAAGCACGCTTTCACCCCAGAACTTTATGGGAAGGTTCGCTTGGAACAGCAGCGACCTTGCTACGTTAAGGATGTGGCGGTGTTTACGCTCCACTCTCCCATTTTTCTGCGGAGTAGCTACACATGATGTCTGATGTATGATCCCATTCGCTGAGAAGTATTTAGAAAGACACATGAACTCGGTGCCGTTGTCACTCCTAACCTTCTGTACTGAACGACCAAACTGTCTCTGAACTAGCGCACAGAAGTTAGGCAAGATGGTTTTGACCTCTGTTTTCTCGAGAAGCAAGTGGATCCAAACTGCTCGAGAGTGGTCATCTACAATAGTAAGGAAATATACAGCACCACAAGAAGACTTCTCACGATAGGGACCCCATAATCGACGTGAATTAACTCAAATGGAACTGAAGCTTTATTATAACTCTCGGAAAACACTATAAAATACCTACCCATTTTCAAAAACTAAAGGAAATGTTTTTTAATTTGTTCAAATATATATTAATAAATTTAAAAAATATATGTTAATACTATTTCAGTGAAGATAGCTTAAAATTCAAAATAGGGACGTGTGTATAATTTATTAACAACATTTTAACGTTCTTGTAATCACAAAACAAATAAATAAATTCATGACCTCTACGGTCTATGGAAAAGAGACTTCTACGGAGCATCAAATTCTAACACTAGGGACTATGAAACTTTCATTGGAAAGGAAGGAACTGTTGAATATGGAAGATGATCTTATTGATAGACTGAACATAGACATATATACATGATCGAGAGCAGAGCATAAGGAAATAATATATTGTGCATTTACAGAGTAGTTAATGTTGTATCAATCAAGGGGATTGAGAGTATATCTTAACATGCCCCCTCAAGATGGAGCACCGTTGGTGAGTCCAATCTTGATAGTCATACTGTTGAAGCGAGCGCGGGAGAGAGGCTTCGTCATGATATCAGCTAACTGATCGTTTGATGAGACATGTGTAACTCGAACAAAGCCGGACTGTACTTGTTGACGAACAAAGTGATAATCTAGAGCTAAGTGCTTCATCCGAGAGTGGAAGACAGGATTTGCACTTAAGTATGTAGCTCCTTTGTTGTCTGAGTAAATGGTTGGAGTGGAAGTCAACTTGATCCCTAGTTCACGGAGTAAGGATAACGTCCAGCATACCTCAGCTGTCGTGTAGGCGATCGATCGGTATTCGGCTTCAGTAGATGACCGAGCCACGCCTGTTTGTTTCTTGGAAGACCATGCAATTGGGTGTTTGCCGAAGTAGACAATGTAGGCTCCTGTTGATGTATAGTCATCTCGATTCCCTGCCCAGTCGGCGTCGGTGAATGC
>NW_013617555.1:0-1458 GCF_000695525.1 Brassica oleracea var. oleracea | reverse complement strand
CGGACGTGGGGTTTGATGGATCTTGGAAACCCGGTGGTTGAGTCATGAACACATCATCCTCAAGCTTGCCTTGCAAAAAGGCATTGTTGATATCCAGTTGTCGAAGAGGCCACTGGCGTGAGACAGCAATACTAAGAACTTGTCTGATTGTTGCAGGCTTTACAACTGGACTGAAAGTGTCATGGAAATCGATTCCCGGCCTTTGATGAAACCCCTTAGCTACAAGACATGCTTTAAATCTGTCAACCGCTCCATTTGGTAGTCTTTTAATTGTGAAGATCCACCTGCATCCAACAATATTAGAAGCCATTTCAGGAGTGACCAGAGTATAAGTTTTATTTCGAAATAAAGAATCTATCTCAGCCTGCATTGCAGCTCTCCACCGAGGATCTTTGAGAGCTTGTGCAACTGATGTAGGTATTGTCTCCGTTGGCTGTTGGACAGTGGCGTGAAGGTTGAGCTTGTTAACAGGCTTGCGGGTTCTAGTGCTTATGCGTGGGCTTGGCTGTTGTGGTTCTGCAGGTTGTTGTGGTGCTTCAGTTTGTTGAGTCGCCGAAGTTGCTGCAACAGTTGTTATTGAAGGTATTGTAGGAGGATAAATCGCATCAGGTACTGCAGTAGGAGCCGGAACTGGATTGGTAGTTACTAGAGCAGGGATGGGTTGTGTTGATTGCACTGGTGGTTGATATCTCTGAGTAGGCGTACGGTTGACGGCCTAGCCGGTGTCTCCTCTACTTGTGCTGGCCCATTTGATGTGAGATTTCCTGCAACACTAAAGGGAAAAACATTTTCATGAAACAACACATGACGTGAGGTATAAATCCTCGAGTTAGTACGATCAAGACAAAAATAAGCGCTCTGTGTAATAGAGTATCCTAAGAACACACAAGGTGTTGAGCGAGCATCAAGTTTGTTAGATGCATATGGCCTGAGCCAGGGGAATCACAAGCAGCCAAAAACTTTTAATTTTTCAAAGTTTGGAGTCTAAGAAAACAGAATTTGAAATGGTGACTTGAGTTGAAGTAGAGGTGTAGGCATACGGTTAATTAAGTATACAGCAGCTGCAAATGCATAAGTCCAATATGACCGTGGCATTGAAGCATGGGACAGTAGAGCTAAGCCTGTTTCGACTATATGTCTGTGGCGTCGCTCAGCTAGTCCATTGTGCTCAGGGGTGTGAGGTGGAGTTGTAAAATGAGAAATCCCATGGCTAGCTAGAAAACTCGAAAGACCAATGTACTCACCACCATTGTCAGTGTACAAGGTCTTAAGTTTGAACTGAAATCGATTTTCAACTAGAGATCGAAATTTTGAAAAGACTTCAAAAACTTGAGACTTTTGTTTCAAGGGATAAATCCAGGTATATCTTGTGAAATGATCCACGAAGATAACATAGTATTTGAAACCATCGACTGAAATTATTGGTGAAGTCCACACATCAGAAAAAACAATATCAAG
>NW_013617554.1:34925-42767 GCF_000695525.1 Brassica oleracea var. oleracea | reverse complement strand
CAGGTCGGTTAACATAATGCACCATATATATAATTACAGTAACTAGCCCAGCATATATATAATTACAGTAACTAGCCCAGCATATTTTGGTTTTTTGGTCCAGTGAATTTAGTTTTTGGTTCGGCTTGGATAAAAAGTTTGGGAACAAACTATTATTCTAAGAGAATTTCTGGATTCAGTTTAGTTCTACGTTGCATGGAAGCTTCGTCGGACGTCCGTTTCCCGCTTCAGAACCGGAATCGGAATCGGAACCTTGTGGAAGCATACGGAATCTCGATTCCAAATCGTTTACAAAATATTCTCTTTAAAAACACGTTGGAAGCTTATGATTCCGTTTTGGAATCACGATTCCGTTCTTTAAAAAAAATACAATGTCATATATCAATAAAAAATATAATCATAGTTTTTAATTTATATAAAATTCAAATTTTAATAGTAATGAATATAGAGAATATAAATATATAAATATTAAAATTAATAAGATAAATTATCTTTATGTATTGAGGTTTTTATTAAACATAGATCATATATTAAAATATATTGTGTACGTCAATTATTTATGAAGTATTAAAAATAATTAATATAATAATTTCTTTTAAACTTAATTTATGTGTATCTTCACAGTTTTAATATGAAATCATTTCAAAATTATTATAAATGAATAAATACTTTATTTTAAATTTATATTGCATAATTCTTAGTCCTAATTTTTTTTTTAATTCTTATATTTTAATATGTATATATATACATATGGATATACGCTTCCAAGACGTATCCACTTTCTAATTTTTTTTTAAAAATCTCGCTTATACGCTTCCATACGCTTCCGCTTCCACGTACCCGCTTCTGTTTCCATGTAACATAGGTTTAGTTCAGTTTCGGTTCCAGTTTTATGGATTTCGTTATTTTGGTAAGTTTCATGGATAATACTGATTTTGTGAAGAAAATATCGGACAATTCCAATTGTTGGATAAAATATTGGGTAATTCAAATCATTTGAAATATTTTTGATAAGGAACAACCAGATAATTTGGTTTTTTTGGATAGTTCGGTTTGTAAATAATATTTTAGAATATTTTATTATTTCACAACTAAAAGCAATTAATATTTTAAAGTATAGAAATTGTATTTTAAAATTTTATCCAATTGATTTTCAGTCTGGTTTAATTTCTCAATTCCAAAAACATAGAAATCGTTCAAATATTTAAGAAATTTGGTATCAATTTTTGCTATGGTTCGATTTCTTGGTTCTTGATAAATGTGTCAGGACTAATAATAACCATTAAAACAATAAAAATGAAGAAAAAATAATAGGAAAAAAATTATATAATATGAGCATAATATTTAGTACTTATTTTTCTTTCTTGTACCTGAGAAAAAAAATTCTTATTATGTAATTCTTTAAAATAAAAAAAAATGAAAATTAACATGTATAAAAATAGTCCTTAAGTGGTGTAAAATTTTAAGAATTGAAAATAAATTCACTATTTCTATTTGGGTTAGCATTTGAAAACTAAATCTTTATTAACTATCAAGAATTGCGTCTTTATAGGATATTCTCAAAGAGTGTGATGACCGCAAGGTGCTGTTTGACAATAGGCGTAATATCCCAAAAAGCAAGAAAGACAAGCAAGTCCAGGATCTTCTCAACTTCGTGGAGCAAATCTCAAAGAAGAACAATGGAAAACCATTTATGGCTGACTTATCACTTGAGCTAAGGGTGAAAAACATAGACTCTTCAATAAAACAAGATTCCACATTTAGTTGCTTTGTTTAAATAAAATTAATCTGAAGTTACATCTTCATATCCATTTAAGGAGAACGAGGCTACGTTAGAGGAAAAACAAAAGCAGATTCAAGCAATGAAGGGTCAGTCGAAACAAGAGATAGCACAAGTTAAGAAGGAAATGGAGAAAACTTATAACGAAATGCTCGAAGGGATAAAAGAGAAGGTAATATATATATATATAATATTCACTTCATACATCAGTTATATAGAACGTTTATATATCATCACTATGTGCTGGGTTTTGTTGTCTCTGGTTAGATCGCTAACCAACTGAAGGAATCACTGAATGATGTGAAGGAGCAACTAGCTAAGGCACAAGTAGCGAGAGAAGAAGCCGAGAAAAAGATGTCTGAAATGCATAAGCTATCTTCTGATGAGATCAAGAGGCTGAGAGATCAACTCAACAACGCTGAGAGAGAAACCGCTAGATTGCGCAGACAGCAGCGTACACAAAAATGCTCTGTTCTTTAATCATATATAAATGCTATGCTCTACGATATCATATGAATCACTCAATCAAGATACCATAATGGCTCCTTGACACTTAAGGCACTCAAAGAGTCTCCCATCAGATGCCTACAACAATATATATATATATATATATATATATATATGTGTTACAGTCAATATAAATAATATATAAAGTAATTAATAACTATAAATGAGGGCAGAAAACCTGTTGGAATTTTGAATCGTTTGGATCTGTTGCCTCAGCTTTGCAGATTCTTGTTGATAGTACTGTAATTTAAACACCCATCAGACTAAATATATACGCGTATATTTGATGTTATAATGAAGTATAGCGAGATGGAGAAAAAATAAAACCGCTGCATTAATCTCTTGTACAGAGTGAGTGTTGGTGTTATCAGAAGCCTTCTTGTACCTCTCAATGGTTGATCTTATGCTGTCACGGAAAAAAAAACCATCCAATTCACTCGGAACACTGAGTATATATATATGTACGTACTAGTGCATTTAATCACTGCGGTATTCTAATTCAGATGTCTATAGATGCATTCGTGTATAAAGGTTAATATAATGAAACATGAAAAATGCAAAAGAAACAATAACGTTGAAGTAACCATATGCAAAGTTAAATTTATATATAGTATTTGTATAGGCCATAGCATTGGGAAACAAACAATATAAGGAGACAACAGTGTTGTCCAAAAAATATGGAGACAACAGAAATCGTCATTATTATGTACTCTGAATAAAAGTATAGAACAATATAATGAATTTTATTTGTATTCAAACCTATTGGGTTTTAACTGAAGGACGGAAGGCGGAGTTGAGATTGTCATATATATTAAAAAATGTTTTGGATATATAATAGGTGAAGTGACTTGTAGATTTTTAAAAAGGAAATGGACGATATAAGATGAGAAAGCCAAAAAAGGAAGGAAAAGGCATGATCCGATTTGCTTAAGATGAAAGAGGAAAGAAGAGTACGAACTACAACACATCTCCTCGCTACACAATTTTTTTTAAGTTCCAAGAAAAAACTTTGACAAATCAAAGAAAAAAAAAAAGACTTGTTGACCAACACTGCAGCTGCAGGATAGCTAGCCTGAGTTTGATACTTGAACTCATTGTACTATCTCTCTTCTCCTTTAAGATTTTCTCAAGATTTATATGTATATATGAAAATAGTATATATATATATATATATATATATATATATATATATATATAGTACTTGTGTACATATAAATACTTTTGTAAGATATATGGGTGACTAAAAGTAAATATCATGAGACTGAAGTTTAAATTTCATTTGTACTTCTGCTATTTCTTTTAGGTTCATTTGTATAAGTCTAGATTTTATTAAATCTAATTGAAACCTTATTGTATAGCCTAAAAACCAAGTATCATGTCAACATTTCTATGTATTATTTCAATTGTGTTGCATCAATGATTCAAGACAGCACATAGAATTAAAATATACATACAATTTTTTTTTGGTCAAAAAAAATATAAACATACATAAAAATGCAAATATCGTGAAATTATATCATTTACGTTTAGCAAAAAGCTTAACTAAATATAGTCATATTCGTTTTTGTGGCTTGTAATTAAGTATCTCACATTTACATACACAAAGCGATGACTTACTTGTTATTGGCGTACTCATAGAGACGGCCACGAGTTGAGAAGACGATGAGGGCAACCTCGGCATCACAGAGAACTGAAAGCTCGTAAGCCTTCTTCAGGAGTCCATTTCTTCTTTTGCAGAACGTCACTTGTCGATTTGTTGAATTCTCTATCCTCTTGATTTCTATCTTTCCTCTTCCCATCCTTCATTTTAATTCAAACCCAACAAGATTTATAAATAACTACCTATATATAAATACCTAAAGTTTCTCAATTTGGACATTATTGAATAGATAAAATACTGTTCAACAAACAAACAAATGATTGATATACTTCAAAAGAGTGTGAAATAATATTTATATAATTTTAAAACTTGTAGTTAAACAAAAACCCTAAACTAGGGTTTGAATTAATATAATTTAATACTAACCAAACTCAGTTTTATGCGTTAAGTGAACAAAAGAATTTTCTTTTCGTCTCCCAACTTTCTTGGGAAAAGAAAATTAAGGATGTGGTGTGATTGATTTCAAGGACAGATCGACAAACAAAATCAATTGGATTTGATGCGGATCTGATCTAGCTGAAACAACAGTTTATGAATTTGTTCAAATCTTTCACTTTATATACATATAAACATTACCATGCTATGAAAACCCTTTAACAAGAAAAAAAATAACATTACCATGCTTGAGAATCATGTGTATACCATATGTTTCTATACAACTCATGATTATAATAGAAATATATAGATCTATATATAATAGTATTAACGCTTCATCAAAATATATTTTTTAATGGGAAGAAATGAGGAGGTAAATCACGAATTTAATTACATGACTTTTTGGAATCCAGATAAAATTTATTTTGACCCATCCCTTGTGCTATCTATATCTATTGATTGGGTCTCTCTCTCTCTTCAATAAACATCTGAAATGCTTCACGGACTCAAACGGCAAACAAACACATGTAATTTAACTTTAGATCTGCAAGATTTCCATACTTCAGAGAAAAGGTTTTACAAAATCATTGATCTAATCTGGGTTGTATGACGAATTCTTAATATATATTTTTGTTTCAAGGAAAATTGGTAAGAAGTTAACAAATAAAAATAGTTGAAATATGGAGAGAGAAAGGAAAACAAACAGCTACAAAAAAAATTGAGAAGGCACTGATGCACATGAAACTGAAGTTAGTACAGAAGGAAACATTATTACACATAAAGGAGAAAGAGAGAGAGATGGAGACAAAACTATGCTTAGTTTCAAGAAGGTGAAGAAAAAAAATCCAGCAGATTTGGAAGATATTCAGACCAAAACCCTTAACTTTAGCTGACAGGAAAGGAAACAGAATCTTACAGAGATCTACATGCGAGAAACTTAAAATAAACATAACCTAAATTTAATCTTAATCTGATATGACCGAAACATTTTTTATGATCGATCTCTTATTTTATTTTTTTTTCCTTGGAAAGCATCTAACGAAGAAGAAATTGTTTTTTCTTTTAATTTTCCTAAATTTGAAATTTAGTTTGTGAACAGAGGCAAGGGCAAGAAACTACCCGTCATGAAAGAATTATTATAAGTTTGGAATCTGTAATATATAGTGTATATATAAATGTAAGAGTTTTTGAATGAAGAGATGTGTACAAAGATGGGAACTTGATGAGATCAAGAAGTGTTTTCCATTATGAGAAGTAGAAGTAAAGACATGACAGACAGACCTGAGAATTGCTTCACCCAACTCAATTCAGCTTTCGGAATACAAGACAACAGGAAAAGAAAAAAGGAAAGAAGAAAGTTTTGAGTTTTTTAGAATCCCAAAAACAAACCCAAATTCGTTTCTCTTCAAAAACCCTAAGCTGCCCACTCAATATGTCTATTTGTAGACGTTTCTTTTCTTTGCTCACCTTCCAACGTCCAGAGAGATATAGAGAGAGAGAGAGAGAGAGAGAGAGAGAGAGAGAGAGAGTGTGTGACTATAGAAAATCAGAAAATCTTTAATAAAAAAATTAGATTGACATAAGAACTGTAATTTACCCGAACGTGTTAGGAAAGTCACATGTTTAAATTTTTTATCTTACAATTTGATAATTACTCTAGATTAACTTTCATTTGTATAGTTTTAAATTTTTAGACATGTCCTTTTCACTTAAAAATCACATGTTTAAAATTATTGTAACTTACAATTTGATAATTACTCTGAAGTATTTACTTTCATTTGTATAGTTTTAATTTTGAGAGTCGTGGCATTTTCTCTTAAAAAGATGTGAAACAAACAGAAATATTTATATTATTATAAACAGATTGGTGATTTTTAGGGCTTTAAGATAGTCCATAGCAAAAGTATTATAACTATAAGTTTATTAATAGTATTTTATTTTAATATTTGCAACAATAAATCTAAAAATAGCTTTCTACCTTTAAATTGTATGTGGTAAGCAAACGGTCTAAAATATCCAGAGAATATTTCTATATCTGTAAAGCTGTCTACTTTCACAGCGGTTAATTAATATCTTTTGGATATTTTTTACCAGTGTAATTTTCCTGTTTAGATGATTACTAATATCCACAGTGGTAAAACTCAATTATATGAAGGTAAGAAAACAATGCATTATATTTTTTTTCATAATGGACGAATCCTTATACTGAAACTTAATCTAATATTACAAATTTTAAGAACATCTACCATGGCCAAGGAAGAATTTACACTGATAATCTTGTTGGTTATTTGGGTTGTAACCCGAATAATTGTGAATTATATACTTGGATAATGATTGAATCGCCGTGCTTTCCTTAAAGAGTATTTCGTCCCTATTCCAAACTTTGGGTTACACGAAATTCCTTTACAGGATAAGACAATCAAAATATCACTTTTGTTCTAGGCTAAGATACAAGAATAATAAATAGAGCTTTAATGCTTATATGTGGTTCTTCAAAGATCTTTGATGATCTTTGAACAATGAATCTTTCTCTCTATTAACTAGTTTCAGATTTTCTTGTGATTCAAGCTATAAAGTTATTATTTTTCCATTGTCTACAACTCCTTATATAGAGTACTAAAAGTTGCAATGATTAACACCAACAGTTACAATGGCCAGCCCCAACAATTACAATGGTTAGCATCAACAGTTGTAATGGTTCAAGAGTTACAACTGCTAACTCCAACAATTGCAATGGTTAACCAAAAGTCATAATGGTTCTTTACCAAAGGTTTTAATCATCAACGGTTGCAATGGTTTATCACCAAAAGTTGCATCAGTTTATCACTAGTAGTTACAATCACAAACAATTGCATTTGTTCATCTAAACAATTGCAATCCTTCACTTTAATGGTTGCAAGGTTCACTTAAATATCCAACAATCCTCCCCCATTTAAGTGTAATCATAGATTCACTAAATAATTAACACATATATCAAACTCATGCATAAATGAAAATGTTACTAAGAATTGAATTTTCATCTTAGTGTATAATAAGATTCTAGGATAGATCTCTGGTACTGGAATGTTAGAACAGGGATAATCCTTGCAAAAGTGAATCAAAGACTCAAACTTTCCAAGGCTTGTGGAACGAAGTGGGACACAAGAGGGATGGTTTGATCTCTTGATACTCTAAGGTTTCTGATCAAAATATTACACACTAAATCAGAGAACCCAAAGCTGGATATTACACACCAGCAAGCTTCTAGATCTGGACAGATAAAGAAGAAAGGAACAAGTTTTTTTTTTGAAGAAAATGATTGATAGCTTAGAAAGAGGGTTCTGGTTACAATATAAGGCAAGGCACTACAAGAAAACAGCGGTATTCTGACGGACATTCCGACGGAAAATGAAATCCTCGGAATATCCCGAGGAATTTCCGAGGAAACACAAAATTGGGTTTCCTCTGAATATACCGACGGAATCAATCCGTCAGAATATTCCGAGGAAATTCCGAGGAAAAATGGGTTCCTCGGAAAAAA
>NW_013617554.1:30210-30533 GCF_000695525.1 Brassica oleracea var. oleracea | reverse complement strand
TGAAACTTTGAATATTAATTAATATGATTTCAATTTTACTTTTAATTTCATATTTTCGAATTTAAATTTCAGAAATTTTATCTTTTTAAAAAAATTAATATTTTTTATATTCCGAGGAAATTAATTATATTTTTTACTCGATCGATCGATGCGTTTTTGGACATAAATCCATCGATCTATCTGTTTACAAAAAAACGTTCGGAATATACCGAGGGACCTGTTTCTCGGAATATACCGAGGAACTGTTCCCTCGGTATATACCGAGGGACATTTCCCTCGGAATATTCCGAGGAACCGGTTCCTCGGAATATACCGAGGGACAT
>NW_013617554.1:6330-30112 GCF_000695525.1 Brassica oleracea var. oleracea | reverse complement strand
GATGAACTTCCGAGGAAATATCCCGACGAAGTTCTCCCTCGGTATATTCCGAGGACATTTCCGACAAACTAGTGATCCTCGGAATTTCTTCGAAAGTTTGTTTCCTCGGAATTCCGTCGGAAAATTCCGAGGGATTTCCGAGGAAAGAAGAAATTCCGAGGAATACGGAAATCCCTCGGAATTATTTCCGACGACTTGTTTCGTCGGTATGTCGTCGGAATAACGATATTCCGACGAAATTCCGACGATTTTTTCCCTCAAAATCCTTGCTGTTTTCTTGTAGTGAGGAGCTGTCCTTGGAAACATAAAAACGTAACCCCTTTGTCCGCCATGCCTAAAGACAACCTGAGACAAGTTTTTAAAATAAAACATAACATAAAAATACTTTAAAATATCATAGAACTTAGATAACTAAAATGGACCAACAATTAGCATATGGTAAGGACAGTTGTGGCCTCGTTAAAAACCTAACTTGGAAAACCCAGTGGGACAAAACCAAGCTAGGGAAAAAGAGCACACACAACAGCCATTGCTAAATTGTTGATCAGCTTGTTGGAGAGAACTCCATAAAGGTGAAGGCTTCATGATTAGAAACTTGGCAAAGGCATTCTTCTTGATCTTCAATAGACTTAAGCATTCTAGTGACAGCTTCCTTGAGCTTCTTTGATCTAGCACGAGTCATTGGAACTTCTGGAATGGCTAAGATATCTTCACTGTTGATCTCTTCTTGAACAGGTTCATGTTGCATTCCCATGATCACATCATCCACTCCCTCTTGAAAAGGATTTTTCCTCAAATCTGGATCATATGCAACAAAAGGAGCCAAGTCAGAAACATTGAAACTATCACTAACATCATACTTACCTTGCAGATCAAGTTTATAGGCATTGTTGCTGATTTTGTGTGTGACTGTGAAGGGACCATCAATTCTTGGCATCAGCTTTGATTTTCTTTCATTTGGAAACCTCTCCTTCCTCAAATGAACCCAGACTTGATCACCCACGTCAAAGACCATCTCACGCCTGCCCTTGTTTGCTTGTCTAGCATACTGCTTAGTCTTTTCCTCCAAGTTCCTTCTAGCTTCAGCATGAATCTGTTTCACCATCTCTACTTTCTTTTTCCCATCAACACTAACTCTTTCACTCAAAGGTAGTATTAGATCCAAAGGTGAGATGGGATTAAACCCATAAACAATCTCAAATGGTGAAAACTTAGAAGCAGAATGCATGGCATGATTATAAGCAAATTCAGCATGTGGCAAACATTCTACCCAAGATTTCAAGTTCTTTTGAATGAATGCACGCAGGAGTGTCCCTAGAGTCGCCCTATTAACTACCTCAGTTTGACCATCAGTCTGTGGATGACATGTAGTGGAGAATAGTAGTTTAGTTCCAAGTTTAGACCATAGAGTTTTTCAGAAATGACTAAGAAACTTAGTATCTCTATCTGACACTATAGTCCTAGGCAATTCATGCAAACGAACTACTTCTTTAAAGAACAGATTGGCTACATTTAATGCATCATCAGTTTTGTGACATGCTATGAAATAAGCCATTTTTGAAAACCTATCAACAACCACAAATATAGAATCTTTTCATGTTCTGGTCCTAGGCAATCCAACAATGAAGTCCATAGAAATATCATTCCAAGGATGAGTAGGAATAGGTAAGGGAGTGTACAAACCATAAGGCTGAACCTTAGACTTAGCTTGTTTGCAAGGGACACACCTCCCACAAACCCTCTCCGCATCTCTCTTCATGCGTGGCCAATAAAAATGATCCTGCAAAAATTTAAGAGTCTTCGCAATTCCAAAATGCCCCATCAAGCCTCCTCCATGAGCTTCTCTAACAAACAAATCTCTCAAAGAGCAGTTAGACACACATAATCGATTTTCATAAAAGAGATATCCATCCTGCCTAAAATAATGACCAGTAGCTGATTTCTCACAAGATTTGAAAGTTTCCTGAAAATCTAAATCAGTTTCATACATTTCCTTAAGCTGTTCAAATCCAAGCAGTTTAGCATCAAGAGAATTCAAGAGAACATACCTTCTGGATAGTGCATCAGCAACTATGTTTTCTTTACCTTGTTTGTATTTGATTACATATGGGAATGTCTCAATGAATTCAACCCATATGGCATGCCTTTTGCTGAGCTTGTTTTGTCCCTTTAGGTACTTGAGAGACTCATGATCAGTGTGTATGACAAACTCCTTAGGCCATAGATAGTGCTGCCATGTTTGCAAAGCCCTCACCAAAGCATACAACTCTTTGTCATATGTTGCATAGTTGAGAGTTGCTCCACCAAGCTTTTCACTGAAGTATGCTATAGGCCTTCTATCCTGCATCAATACAGCACCAATACCAATTCCTGAAGCATCACATTCGATTTCAAAAGTTTTAGTAAAATCAGGAAGTATAAGAAGAGGTGAATGAGTAAGCTTCTCTTTTAGGCATTGGAAGGCGGTTTCTTGTGCTTCTCCCCATTTGAATCCAACATCTTTCTTGATTACTTCAGTTAATGGGGCTGCTATTGTGCTGAAATCCTTCACAAATCTTCTATAAAATCCAGCAAGCCCATGGAAACTCCTTACTTCACCTACTGTCTTTGGACTTGGCCAGTCTCTGATGTCTTTTACTTTCTCCTCGTCCACCTTAACTCCATCTGCACTCACAACAAAACCTAGAAAGACCAAGTTATCTGTACAAAAAGTACACTTCTTCAAGTTGGCATATAGTTCTTCTTTTCTCAGCACACTTAAAACAGATTCAAGATGTTCAAGATATTCTTCTAGACATTTTCTGTAAATTAAGATATCATCAAAATAAACCACAACAAATACTCCTATGAAAGCTCTAAGAACATGATTCATTAGGCGCATGAAAGTACTAGGTGCATTTGTTAAACCAAATGGCATAACCAACCATTCATATAAACCATGCTTAGTTTTAAATGCAGTTTTCCATTCATCACCTTCTTTCATCCTAATCTGGTGATAGCCACTTTTAAGATCAATTTTAGAGAAAATGCAAGACCCATGTAACTCATCAAGCATGTCATCTAATTTAGGAATAGGATGTCGATACTTTACAGTGATATTATTGATGGCTCTGCAATCGACACACATCCTCCAGCTACCATCTTTCTTAGGCACAAGCAACACAGGAACAGCACATGGACTCAAGCTTTCTCTGATATGTCCCTTCTCCATGAGTTCCTCAACCTTCCTTTGCAATTCTTTGGTCTCAACAGGGTTGGTTCTATAGGCTGGTCGGTTTGGAAGTATTACACCAGGAACAAAGTCTATTTGATGCTCAATCCCACGAACTGGTGGTAAACCCTTGGGACTGTCTTCTGGAAAGACATCTTGATATTCCTGCAACAAAGAAGTCATCTCACTCGGAAGCACCGGTGCAAGGTCAGTCAAGCCAAGGAAAGCTTCTTTATAAACAAACAATAAGACAGGCTGTTTAGAATAAAGGATTTTTTTTATATCACCAGCCTTCGCATAGAAATTGTTTGATTTACTCTTGGTTTCTACTAATTTATCCTTGTTTTCCTTTCTGTTTTTGAGTTGTAGTTGGTCTTGATGGACTTCTTTAGGTGTCATGGGCACCAGCACTGTTTTCCTGCCATTAAACTCAGAAGAATGTTTATTAGTGAAACCATCATGTATAACTCTTCTATCAGATTGCCAAGGTCGGCCCAAAAGGATATGTCCTGCTTCCATTGGTAAGACATCACAGAGAATCTCATCTTCATACATGCCAATGATGATAGGGACTGTTACTTGATTGGTCACTTTCATTTCTCCTTCTTCATTTAGCCATTGCAGCCTGTATGGTTTTGGATGCTTCTTAACCTTCAGACCAAGTTTCTGGACCATTGTCTCACTAGCCACGTTGGTGCAGCTTCCACCATCAATTATGAGACTACAAAGCTTTCCCTGAACCATACAGCGTGTGTGAAACAGGTTCTCTCTTTGCTCTAATTCTTCAGTCTTTGTTTGCAAGTTCAGAGATCTTCTAGCAACCAGCAACTCTCCTTTTATAGGTTCTTCTTCTGATTCTTCTTCTTCTGTGTATTCTGGCGCCTCATCAGTAGATTCAAATTCCCCACTCTCCAGCAGAACCATAACTCTCTTATTAATACACTCATTAGCATAGTGTCCTCTTCCTTGACATTTGAAGCATTTAACATCTCTAGTTCTTGTTCCAACAGCTTCAGTCTTTCCTTTATCCTTGAAGAGAGTGTTTGGCTTGTCTTCTTCTTTCTTTACTGGAAAAGGCTTGATTTCCCTTTGATAACTGGGTTTATCCTCCTTGTGATAGCTAGATCTTCCAACTCCATAGCCTGATCAGGAACTATTCTTTCTCTTTAGTTGCTGTTCAACCAGGATAGCCTTGTCTAACATTTCCTCTAGCTCCACATAGTGTTGCATCTCTATCTGATCTTGTATGTCTCTATTCAGTCCACCCAAGAATCTGGCCATAGTAGCTTCTCTGTCTTCTGAAATATCTGCTCTTATCATTAGAAGTTCCATCTCCTGAAAATATTCTTCTACTGAACGTTGGCCCTGTTGAAGTTTTCTCAGCTTCTGATGTAGTTCTCTGTGGTAGTGGCTAGGAACAAATCTTTTGCGCATTATGGTCTTCAGTTCCTGCCAAGTTTCCACTGGATACTCTCCATTGCGCCTCCTGGAAGTAACTAACTGATCCCACCAACTTAGAGCATAATCATAGAACTCAATAGCTGCAACTTGAACTCTTTTCACTTCAGTGTAGTGTGTGCAGTCAAAAACCAGTTCTATCTTCTTTTCCCATTCCAAATATGCATCAGGGATCAGCTTTGCCATGGAAAGATGGGATTTTTAGCTTCAGACCAGCAAGGTCATCTCTTGGATATCTTCTTTCTTCTCTTACCCGTCTCTGCCTTCTCTGACTGCTGTTAGAGGGTGAACTTCTGGTACCATAATAGCTTTCAGCTTCTTCCTGATGGGAATGGTGAGAGTGCTCAGGCTGTTTCTCTCTTCTTCTTCTTTCCCTTTCGTCCTCCTGATGAGAATGGTTCTGGTTCTGATGAGACTGGTGAGGAGCAGGACGAGATGATTCTGGTTGTCCATGATTTCTCCTATTTCTCCTCTGTCCCTGCCTGAATTCATCAGACTGCTGTTGTAGCTCTTGTCTGAAACCTTCTAGTCTGGTATTCAGCATCTGATCCATTCTAGCAGTGAGTGCATCCAGTAGTAGTTTATTAGCAGGACTGACTCCTTCCTCTTCATTTCCTGTCATGCTGTACCTGAAAAACAAAATAAAAACAGAGCAAACCAGTGAAAAGTTCTAGAAAGACAAACAATTAACTTGCAATCAGAAACAGATCCATGAGGATTTTTTTTTTTTTATTAATGATGCAGGAACATACACAGATCTAACAACAACAACTTAGAACAGATAAACAAAGGAGATTCAGCAGATCTATCAACAACTCAGACCAGATCGAAAATAACAAGCCCTAAATCAGACAATAATCAGAGTTTGGGTCGTTTGAGACCGTGTGGTAAAACTCGCTAAGAGTTTGAGCTTGTTTAAAGTTGAAAATAGAGTTTAAGGATATTTCGAGCCAATTGAGACCGAAAAGTGAATCCCAATAGTAGCTCGAGCTACTGGTAGTGTGAGAATAATGTATAAAACATTTTGCGGTTATATAAGTTTATTTATGAAACTTGTGATTCGAAATAGTCATTTGAACTTGATAATATATAGGTTGTAAAAGTAATTCGAGAATCTATTCTCTTATGCAATGTATTTATGTGTAAATAGATTAAAGATAATTGTTTACCGACATGGACGTGTTCTGGTTTTAACGACTGCGATCTAGCGGAGAAGAAATGGTGTTGGATGTTTGATCAGGTTTTCCTTGTGTAGTTGATGAGAAGTTGATGCGGCTGTGAATTA
This sequence comes from Brassica oleracea var. oleracea, assembly GCF_000695525.1. Taxonomy (NCBI): domain Eukaryota; kingdom Viridiplantae; phylum Streptophyta; class Magnoliopsida; order Brassicales; family Brassicaceae; genus Brassica; species Brassica oleracea. The sequence goes on along the minus strand of NW_013617554.1, from coordinate 24,158 downwards.
TTAACTTGATATGTGCACAACTCATAGTACACCGTCGTGGACCATGTCGCGCTTACTGCCTCTTGCGGCTTTACTTTTGTTTGGAAATATCGTTTAGACAACATGTGATCTTAGAATACTTCTGCGTGGTTTGTCCAGATTTATCGTTTTCCTTAACATGAAATGATTTCGTGACTGCAGCTCTTTGGGAGTTGTGTTGGTCGATATTCTTGAAGAGTCGAACTCGGCCACTGAGCTGCTAAAGTTCCTGGACATATGGCTCATTGTTTTCATGGAGCAAGATCCAGTTTCGGCTCCTCGAGCTTCTGCATCAGAGATTGAACTCGATGCCATTATTGGAGGAGGGCGACTTGTCGATCCTTCGTGTTTCACGAGCTCGTTAGAGGTCGAGTCTGTCTTATTTTTAACTCGGATGCAAGATCTGTATGTCCTTAATGATAGTGGATATGTGTTTCATACAGTTCGTATCTGCATCATTAGGGTTTCGGGAGCTCGATAGCTCGAGGGATTTTTGCGTTGCCTTTGGTCGGTCAAATTGATTGGAGCGCGAACTGGTAGGCTTTCGCGTTCGAGTTAGCTGATCCAGTCTTTGCCCAGTCTATTGAGACTTAGGCTGTGGTGGTTTGATTTGGATCGTGGTGCTATCGAGATGCTTCTACGGTCTAGAAATGTACGGATCGTAAAATGGAAAATTTGGGAGCACCTAGAGATTCTCCGTGGCTCGACCGTGTTACGTCGGTGGCGCTCAAATAAGAAAAGTCATCGAGATGATATGACTGTAAATAGTGTCTCTCTTTGATCTTTGGTCTTCGTAGTGGTACCTTTGTCTTAATTCACGACCTCTGTTTGTTGGAAAAGTCTCTCGGCTCTTTTCTTTTCTTTAGAACAAACTAACGGTTGAAGGGTTGATGATAACCGGGTTTTTTATCCTTTGGCGGGATGTTGTCCCCCCAGTTCTTCAAGTGAGGTGACGAGGTTGTAGAACGGAGAAGCCTTTAATCATGACTCTGAGTTCCCTTTTCTTCAATGAGAAGTTTTCCTCATTGGTCCTGAGCAAGCCATCGGCTTCGTCGGTTTTTAATGGTACGTCGGTTTTGGTTAACGAGTTTGACATCGTGATCGTGATAGAAGAACTTGTACCCTTATTCATCTATCATAGTTATAATATGATCTCGGCTCTTATTATAATGAATACGGAGATTTTCTTATGTTGTAGGAAGATCGTAACGAAATGGTGTGTCATCAACTTGAGATCTTGTTGCGCTATGTTCGTAATGGGAGAGAACCGCTTCCATCGAACACATGACTGTATTTGGCTCTCTTTAGCTAACGAGAGTTTCCTGGTCATCTGTTTATAACGCACATCCACTTCTCGTTTGCTTTTCGGGCGGCGAATGCGAATATCAATTATTGAATATTTTTTTTTTCTATAAACAATTAGAATAATTTAACGCCAACAATCATATGATGATAGGGGTATGGTGATCTTTTTAATGTTTTCTCTTGAGCGTTGAGAACTCTTCTTCGCTGGAAGGTGAGATAGGGGTGCTTGTAGTCGTGGTTGCCCAACTTGTGAGCTTTTGTTCATGGATGTCGCGTGGGTAGCAACCCTGGTTCAAGTCTCTTATGATTCTATTTATAATCATCTCGATTGAGACATCAATTTTGTCGCCTTGAGTCGGAAGCTTTCTTCATCGATCTCGAGTAAGATATTAGCTTCATCGGTCTCGAGCAAGACAGTGAATTCATGTAAATATCATCATATGAAAATGAGCTCTTACCCTCATTCATCAGTATGAGCAAGTTCATTTTCGTAACTTTCTTATCTTCAGCGAATAGAGAAGAACATATTCTTTGTGAAGAGTAGTAAAGAAATGCATCTCGTTTTCTTTTCGTTGAATAATCGAGTGGTGGGGGAAGCGTTTAACCATTATAAAAACATAATGTTTCAGTTACGTGGGAATGAAGTAATCATCAAAGTCGCTGCTCTTGCTGAGCGAGGGGAATTCTCTTTAACTCACGAGCTCTTCAGCCTTGGGATGTCGTTTGCGGGAAGTCTCTCTCGTCAAACTTATTGTAGTGGTGATCCCATCTCATTGTGATAGAATTATGACGGTTTTTTTACTTGTTCTTCCTTTTCTTATGAGAGCTCGTGCTCTTGTCTGGCAAGAGGGTGGAAGAAGATTCTTATTCTCAAGGTAGTAATATAGTTCTGCTAATATTTCTCTCAATTTTTGGTTTTGTCGAGTTGCTTTGTCGGATGAAGGATTATATTCTAGCCAAATACGTTACCGTATTTGACTCGTGAAGCGAATGGCGAACATGCTAATGGTCTTTAAGACTTAGGCTCTTCTTCTTTGGAAAGTTCGTGTCTTTGTTCATTGTTATAATGAAAATATGATTTGTTTCTCGTTGTAGTATGGACACGTTTTTTACTTTGTGCATCATGCATAGAATCAAGTGTCTTCCCTCCACAAATAGTCTGAATCGTTTTGTTGTTAATAATCATGTCTAGCCAGACATGGTTTAATGAATGATCGATCGCACCAGGTCGGGAGGACGATTTCATCAGTCTTGAGCGAGACATTAGTTCAGTCTCGAGCGAACCGTTTCCCTTCATCGGTCTCGAGCAAGATGTCGGCCTTATCAGTTTCATTGTCTCGAGCGAGATGTTGGCTTCATCAGTCTCCCGGTTTCTTCAATTATATCCTCGAACAAGATGTTGGTTTCATTGGTCTCGAGCGAGACCGATCGACATGAAACAACTATATTCCTTCCTTGAGTTTTGTTGATAAACGTTAACCTTCTATGGCAATGTGTTCGTACTGAAGGCTTGATATAAATTTTTCTCCTTCTCTTCCAACCAATCACGTGCTGGAATGGGATATTTCTTTATTTTATAATCCAATGAGAGACACGTGTTACCTTCGGTGTTGTTTCTCTCGTTGAACCAAAGAAGTCTTTAGGGGCTCGTGCTTCTTCTTTGGGAAGTGGAGAAGTCTTCATAGTGAATGATGTCTACGGTTTTGGCTCATTGAGGTCCATGAATTCTCGTTTGTCACCTTTTCATCAAACGGTGGTAAAGATATTCCTTGTTTCCTTGTCGGTGTTTTGCTCCAAGAGAGATGGTGTAATCGTCATAAAAAGAGGAAGTCAAAACCAATTCACAGGGAATATAAGACTATCATTTTTTGTGTGGATGAAGATCCTCATTATCATAAGATCATAATAATTTATTTCTGTTTGTTTACGATTTTCTCCATCCTTCAATAGGAAGTCTCGTTGAGCTGATTTGCTGGAGGAAAGATTCTGGTATGGTCAAATATGTGACCATGTCGTGAAGAAAATAACGAGCACATTAGTGGTTTTTAAGAGCCTGTACTCTTCTTCTTCGGAAAGTGGAGAACTCTGATCTCTAGACGTCTCTTCGATACAAATATCGAGCTCTCGAGGGTCTGTCGTACTTTGTTTTTTGTACACATTCCAAAATGTGCTCGAGATATTGTGTTTCGGCCTCTTTAAATTCTTCCTTGCTTTTGATCATCTATTGATTGAGGATTCCTGCTTGATTCGTAGTAAGGTCTTTTTTTGCGCTTTGTTCTAAGACCATCTTCTGTTGATAATCGCTTTGACGCATTTGTTCGGTTAGTAACCTTTCTCGTGTTGGGCAATCATTTGACTGGACCCGAACTCGGGAGGTCAGGCTATCAGAACTCATCGTCGGTCTCCTGCGGTTTGAGGGTATTATCGGTGAAATTCGGCGAGATGAATTATTTTTATCAGTAACAGAGATTCGATTTGGCTTAAGTCGGAATTGAGTCTCATGTTCCATTTCTAGTTACGATCGAGTAAGATCGGTGTCGTCGTGATGGGATGGTTCATTTGTCGCGATATTGGACACCATATGAGATGGATCCACTTTCGTGCTTACAAGCCTTAGATCGGGTTCCTAGCAAGGATGTTTTCGTTTCTCTTCCCCCACAGTCGGCGCCAAAATGTAGATCCTAAAATCTACACTAATAATTTGATAGTGATCGGGAGTTCAATCTAGGGAAGAAATAACGTGGGCAACAATATCCTCAGAACACAACGATATAATCAGGTCTGAGTCGTCAAAAATGGACTATATTCGTAGGTCGAATAACGTAGAGATATCAGGAGAAGGAAGGATCGTGACTGAACTCGGGATCAAGCTGCCTACGTACCCGTCAAGGGATCAAGTCTAAACGTAGTTCGGTTATCATCATCTCGAAAGAGATGTCGGTTTCACTGGTCTCGAGCTTGACATCGGCTCCTTTGGTTCTCGAGAGAGACGTCGGTTTATCTCTTACCTTCTTGGACGAGAGGTCGTTTGAGTTTGGTCGGGAAGTCTTTAGGAACTCAGGGTTCAATATTGGTGAACAAGGACTCGTGTCTTGTTCATTGTGGTGGAGAGAACTCGACGTTGTGAGCATTACGTAGACGTCATCGGGATGGCAGTGAAGAATGATATGGTCTCAGGTGGATGACGCTCTATCCCTCAATAAGCCATAATCATCTTTCATTAAATAGGTAGATCGTGAACAATTGTATTCATGGTCGTGAGCCCTTGTGAGCTCCAAAAGTGGGATCCTTGTGAAGATAACTTTCTTGTCTTTTTAGGACTTTCTGTACACATCCTTTTGTTGTTACACATGCTCCTCATCTTCAGCTTTGACCTATTCTATGAGGTCGACAACTAACATATTTGATCCAATCTATAATAGTAATCAACGCCCAATATTAATGGAAGAGATTTGTACAAAATCTCGGTCCAACACCAACTTATTGAAGCGGCATCACTTCACACTCATATAGGTAAATACTTTCACTCATGCACCTGCAAATGCACTTTTTCAAAGTATTTATTAAGAATACAATTTCAACCTAACTCTTTCTTGCAGGTCCAAGCACATACACTGGGATAATATATATACATGTGCTACAATCTTTAAGTGTAGGCTTTCCACATTGAATTTAACTTCTAACGTCGTATTAGAGAGGAATTGGGTATCCCACCATTAAAGATTTCAAATGGACTTTAAATTCATCCCTTTAACAGACTCAATTACCAAGTGTTTAGCTAATCGTTTCTTCAAATGATATGCTATATTTCTTTCAGACCGAACAAACCCTTATGGTATTCGCCCTGTGAGTGATCAGCTCACATAATGCGCTATATCTAACGCTAGATGTCGCGACTTACCATTAATCACTTGATTATAAATCTTAACCAAGACTACTTCACTATCATAAATAGAAACTGGTGATACTATTTTGGTCACAATAGAATCTCTTAAATTAAATTCCTTCGCCAATATGCCTATTAACCGGCATATGCTAATGCTAAAAAATATTATTAAATAGTCAAACTTTCATGTAAATTTGCTTCTTGGAAGCCCATGAGATGGCACCTCCCCAAGCAAAATTACTCAACAACTTAATAGAAGAATGTTCTTCTATATTGATAATCAAACTTGCATCTAAATACCATTCTACCATCGAAGAAAATCTAACATATAACAAACCATAATTTATGATTCCTTTCAAATATTCAAGTTGTAATACTTTTGTCCTATATAAGGTACAAGCTTCACTCTCACATACATGGAAGACTTCATTGGAGAACAATCTCACAATTGAACTACTTAACAACTTTCTCAATATATTGAGACTGTGTTAACAATAGTTTTTATCTAAATACCCTTCTACCATCGAAGAAAATCTAACATATAACAAACCATAATTTATGGTTCCTTTCAAATATTCAAGTTGTGATACTTCTTGTCCTATATAAGGTACAAGCTTCACTCTCACATACATCGGAGACTTCATTGGAGAACAATCTCACAATTGAACTACTTAACAACTTTCTCAATATATTGAGACTGTGTTAACAATAGTTTTTTATTTATATGTAAAATTTTGACAATCACATCTACCTCCCCATGTCTTTCATTGATGTTACATTTGCACCTTATCGGTGATGATGCATTCGCACCCTTTTGGTGACGATACATTCGAACCCTTTTGGTCCCAAACCATTCGCACCCCAAACCATTCGCACCCTTTCGGTCCCGAACCGTTCGCACCCTTTCGGTCCCGACACGTTCGCACCCTTTCGGTCCCGACACGTTCGCACCCTTTGGGTCCCGACACGTTCGCAACCTTTGGATCACGACCCGTTCGCATCCCTTGGATCACGACCCATTTGCATCCCTTGGATCATGATACGTTTGTACCCCTTGGATCAAGATACACTTGCATCTCTTAGTTCACGATGCACTCCTCGAAGAAAATCTGACATATAACAAACCATAATTTATGGTTCCTTTCAAATATTCAAGTTGTGATACTTCTTGTCCTATATAAGGTACAAGCTTCACTCTCACATACATCGGAGACTTCATTGGAGAACAATCTCACAATTGAACAACTTAACAATTTTCTCAATATAATGAGATTGTGTTAACAATAGTTTTTTACTTATATGTAAAATGTTAACAATCAGATCTACCTCCCCATGTCTTTCATTGATGTTACATTTGCACCTTATCGGTGATGATGCATTCGCACCCATGGATGCGATTGCATTGTTGGATATTTAAGTGAATCCTTGCAACCATTAAAGTGAAGGATTGTAATTGTTTATGAACAAATGCAATTGTTTGTGATTGTAACTACTAGTGATGAACCGATGCAACTTTTGGTGATAAACCATTGCAACCGTTGATGATTAAAACCTTTGGTAAAGAACCATTATGACTTTTGGTTAACCATTGCAATTGTTGGATACCAATCGTAACTCTTGGACCATTACAACTGTTGGTGCTAACCATTGTAAGTGTTGGTGATAACCATTGCAACTGTTGGTGTTAACCATTGCAACCTTTAGTACTCTATATAAGGTGTTGTACGCAATGGAAAAATAATAACTTCATAGCTTGAATCAGAAGAAAATCTGAAACTAGTTAATAGAGAGAGAGAGATTCATTGTTCAAAGATCATCAAAGATCTTTGAAGAACCACATATAAGCATTAAAGCTCTATTAGTTATTCTTGTATCTTAGCCTAGAACAAGAGTGAGACTTTGATTGTCTTATCCTACAAAGGGATTTCGTGTAACCCAGGGTTTGGAATAAGGTCGAAATACTCTTTAAGGAAAGCACGGCGGTTCAGTCATTATCCATATATATAATTCACAATTATTCGGGTTACACCAAATAACCAACAATCTTAAAGTGCATCGTGAATTGTTGGATATTTAAGTGAATCCTTGCAATCATTAAAGTGAATGATTGCAATTGTTTAGATAAACAAATGCAAATGTTTGTGATTGTAACTACTAGTAATGAACCGATGCAACTTTTGATGATAGACCATTGCAACCGTTGATGATTAAAACCTTTGGTAAAGAACCATTATGACTTTTGGTTAACCATTGCAATTGTTGGAGTTAACAGTTGTAATTATTGGACCATTACAATTGTTGATGCTAACCATTGTAACTGTTGGTGTTAACCATTGTAACCTTTAGTACTCTATATAAGGAGTTGTAGGCAATGGAAAAATAATAACTTCATAACTTGAATCATAAGAAAATCTGAAACTAGTTAATAGAGAGAGAGAGATTCATTGTTCAAAGATCATCAAAGATCTTTGAAGAACAACATATAAGCATTAAAGCTCTATTTGTTATTCTTGTATCTTAGTCTAGAACAAGATTGAGACTTTAATTGTCTTATCCTACAAAGGGATTTCGTGTAACCCAAGGTTTGAAATAGGTTTGAAGTACTCTTTAAGAAAGGCACGGCGATTCAATCATTATCCAAGTATAGAATTCACAATTATTCGAGTTACAACCCAAATAACCAACAAATCTTTTGATAATTTGATATGATGATTCAAACCCTATCATAATCCATAGAAAAATATGCACCGTTCATAGTTTATCACTGTACAACCACCCATTGATTAAGTGTTTTTAGACACATATATGTAATTTGATTTGTAATACTAACCTTAGAGACGTTCAACAAGAAATAATAACATTAACTTAGCCTTCAATTTATTGTTTACAAACCTTCTTCATACACTTCATCAAAAATAAACTTTCTCTATATACTTTTATCAAAAAAGAAAATCTTATTTTACAATCAGACATATATATACATAACATCCACGTAAATGTACGCCTGTATCACTCGTTAATGAAAGTGAGAACGTACACATAATATTAATTTATTATATGGCACGCAAAGTATACCATCAAGATTTAAAAGATTCCTTTGGAGGAAAATTAAAGAGAAAGGCAACTTACAAAAAAAAAATTAAAGAGAAAGGTGAATTTGCAGAGCTTAATTTAGTGTTTGAAAGTGACAGGCGCAAATTGTATTATTGCAGAAGAGCGAGAGAGAGAGATAGAAAGTAGAGAGAGAGAGAGGGAGACGTTAACGTTGTGATGCATCTCCTCATTCATTTGCCCTAGTTTCCGTTTTCTCTCTCTCACCTTATTAAGTAATTTTGTCTTTACTTTCCTTCTTAATCACACCAAACTCCAAAACCCTTAATATATTACCAAGTTAACTATTTAAGCCATTCGGTAGGTTTGTGTTGGCCTGGGAGTTTGTTTTCGGTTTAGTTTCGGTTCGGATATTTTGATTTTTTTTTTTTGGTTTTTTGATTCTACATGTTTAGAAACCGTTCGAGTATACACAACTCAATTCGGTTGTTGTTCTCTAAATTTTATTTTCGGACAGCAAAGTTAAGAACCGACTAATACACAAAATTTGGTTCCGGTTTTTAAAATAATTTCAGATATTATGAGTAAAAATATCGGATAACTCATGTTTTCATGTTAAATATCCAGTCATTTAGATTGTTCGAATAAAAATATAATGCAAATCAGATAACTTTAAATATTTCAAATAAATTGTATTCTTAAAATATTTGGTTATATAGAAAATAAATATAATTAATATATAATCTGTATTTTAAAAACCAAGTTCCCATTCGGCTCTCGTGTTGATTCCAGGTTTGTTTCAGTTTTATTGGTTCCAAAGATATAGGATCCATTCATATATTTATGAAATTTATTTCGGTTTCAAATTTTTTTTTTGGTTCTATACGGTTCAGTTACTTGGTTCCAGATAAATATGCCCAAACCTAGGCTTAGATATTCGCGTGTTCATGTCGGATTTGGGTTGGTTTTCTTTGGGTCTGGATCCTTCGGATCTTAGATAGTTAGACTATATAGGTATTTGTAATTTTGTTGGTTCAAGTTTGGTGCGCTTCCAACCAGATCCGGATCAATCTGGGTCACAAAACTAAATACATGTAAGAATTGGTAAATTTTGGTTATGTACCGGGTTTGGATATTTAGGATCCAAAAAAGACCCAAAGTACATGAGTGTATTCGAAAACCCAAATATATCCAAAACCCAAAAAATCAAAAATATTTGAATATCTAGAAATACACAAAAATATCTGAAAAGCTAAAATATATTTCTAAAATCCAAATTTTTTTCTTGAAGCCCGAAAATATATCCAAAAACATGAACTAGAAACTTATAAAAATATGAAATACTGAAATATACCCAATAATACCTACGGTACTACATAAAATTTAGTGTAACTCCAATATCCTATCGACTTTTGAACAAGACCTGAACCCGAACAACACGCGGGTCCAACAAAAAACACAACAGTTTTTTAGCACAGACTTGGACCCGAACCGAACTTATATTTTTGGGTCGATTCCAATCATATTTTTTGGTCCGATTAACATTCCTAAGCCTATCATTCATTATTGTTAAATTATGTTTTAGAATATGGTGTTTAGGATGTCAGAAAGGCTCTTTCAAGGCAGATTATAAATCAATTAAAAGAGTTATAAAAAGTTTTAGCGATTATATATATGGACTAATAGGATTTATCAGTTTTTAAGGCACAGAAGAAACTACGTACGGTCACTGCAATGCTCCTTGTCATTATCAGACGATTAATATACTATAATCAATTTCATAAGAACACGACTACGGTACACAAGAGTAATAATTTAAATGAAGGTAAATATCATTAATTTAAATGAAGGTTTGGTTACAAACTTAATTGTGACCACAATCTGCTTAGAAGCTGATTTGATCCTATAGGTCACAAAAAGAAAAAATTTAAAAAACCCCTAAGATACATGAGATTGATTTCAAATTTCTCACAAGAGAGAATTTGAAAGCAATAGGGAGTAAGATCAAGTATAGCAACAATTTAATCACCCTAAACAAAGCACTTCTCGCTGCATCTGAACAACTCAGAGAAAACAAGGGAATAGCCGGGGGAAGTTCAGTCGAGAACTCACCGAAGTGGCTCCAAGCAGGCATCGACGGAGGCGCCTGGCTACGCCCGGAGCTCCGCTGGAGGAGGACCTCGACCAACAAACCTAGCTATCTCAACTGAGAGACAAAAGTTCAGGCCCGAATCGCCGCTGTTAACATAGAAGCACAAGTTACGGTCAAGCGTAGGCTGGTACAACAGGCTCTTTTCACCGCCTACGCGACACAGAGAATGCAGCAGAGACCACGAGGAACACTAAGTCGGACTGTCGGAGCTTTGAAGATAAGGATATGAAGCATAGAAGGAGGTTTAATTCTCCTTGAAAACAGGCAACCCAGAAGGCGATATAGAACTCAACCTACAAGCAAATGAATCACCACATCGGGTTGTCCTCAAACCCTAGCAGACGACGTCGGAAGCAAGAAGGGGAAGCCAATCACACCACCAAAGGAAGCCATGGCTGTTGCTACTTGAAATAAATGAGAGGTCCCCAACCAGTTCCTCAGACTCGTCATTTCGTCTCGGACCATTAGAACAAGACGGAGAAGCTCTAAAACTAGCAGCCGACGGAGGAGACAGGGGAAAGCAGAGGAGGCGGAGGTTGGAGGAGAAGAGGCAGCGACGCGCTTCATTCCGACAAACCACCGTGGCGGATCTGACCCAGATCCAGAGCGAAACAAACCCTAGATCTACCAAGACGACGGCGCCTCCTGCAAGCATACAGACAATCACGACCTCGTCCTCTCTCCGGAGACACTGGAGACACACCCATACGTCGATTTGGTCACCGGATCCGACCGTAATCCGGCGAAAACTAGAGAAGGAGGAGTAAAGAGAAGGTGAGGAAGCCAACAGCTTTACAGAGAGAGGATTGGATCAAGAGGAGCGGTTTTAGGGGTGGTTGCCAGCGGTTAGAGACTCACCGCCAGCCACCGGAAAAGGATCGAAGAACTCGCCGAGAGTAGATGAGTCGGGAAGAGAGAACATAGAGATTTTCTGTCACCTCTCTTTATGTTTTTTCGTCTTTTTTTAATGTCGATGATTTCCTCTATTATTATTTAGAAATTTTTTTGGTGCAAATATTATTTAGAACTAATATATCGATTATTATCAACTCTAGTCGTACCCATTAAAGAACTTTTTCCCCACTAAAAAATTATTTTAGCTACGTTGAATTTACATTGTTTTTTTTTCTCGTTTTAAATTTTAATGGATCCCTATAAAGTTATTGCTTTTCTTGTAATTATGCTCAGACCACTTGTGTGTATTAATGAAGAGTTAAGAACATGTCAAAGCTGTGCTCGAACCTTCTGAGGAAACACGTTTTCGTAAAGTTAACACCACTGGTCGGGCCTAAATATAGCAACCCAATAATACATAAATACTTTTTCACAAAAGAATATATTTACAATACTTTTGTGTAGCAAGCTCATCAAATTGGAGTTTTAGCACACGAAAAGAGAAAATTATAAATTATAAAACCTAAAATCTAAACAATATGATCTAGAAACTAAACCTTGCATCCTAAATGTTAATCTCCACAACCTAAACTCAACACAAAAATATAAGATCATCTGAGGCAAATTAGCTTTCTGTTTGGAAATTCATCTGACAAAAAAAAAACTTAACAAGAGAAAAAAGAAGCAAAAAGCTAATAACAAATTGTGTTGTTACAACCTATTGACGAGGATATTTTCTTTTGTTCTGAAACCAAACACATCAAAGTCACTCACTGTCCAGTTTGCAGTTTCTTTTTGTCTATTGCTAACATATACTACCTCCGTTCTTGAAAGTAAGATGTTTTAGATTTTTTACTTGTTCCACAAAGATAAATTTTCTATATGTTTAAGGTACTTTTTTATACTTTTAAGAAACATTAAATGAAAATATTTGAATTGATTAAATTTCATTGATGAAAAATTAGTGGAAAGTGTATAATAAAGTAAAAAAAAAATAAATTATAAACATTTATTGAATTCTTAATAAGCGTGAATAGTTTAGAAAATCTTACTTTCGGGAACAGAGGAAATATTTCTGTTCCAACAATGATTGATGTTCACACTCGCGTTTCTGGTTTGGTTCCTATAATCAAAATACTGCAAGATCCATTTTTCATGTGGCTTATGCAGAAGCAGATGTCATATGTGAGAAGGGCTCGACTTACTGGTGAACAACTCCATTGGAAAAATTGGAACCATTTGGTAAAGCTTGATGGATAAAGAAAATGATTACATAAAAAGTTTCTTAAAGAATTACAAACAGGGAACCAACCCCATAAAAAAAAATCCATACAATAGAAACAATTTTGGACCACCCTTCACTTTGAGAAAGAAAAAAAATGGCTCAATTGAATCCGTACATGTCAAAAGTCTTGTCCTCGGGTGGTCTCGGGTTGTTGTTGGCACCTTCAGGCACTCTAAAGCTCTCCATCGGTGGAGGAGCTGTAGCGGGAGATGGGGCCCAGTGTGGAGGAGGAACAGAGAAGTTAGAACCAGAAGCCTCTTGATGTAAGACAACAACATTAGGATTTGCTTGTGGTGAGTTCCCCGTGGTTCTTCGGTTTGAGTTATTTGCAGAGGAGGCCAGAGACGGTGTGTATGATTGTTGTTGCTGATTCTTCATTGGTGATTTGGGCCGCAGAGATTCGATATCAGGAGTTGTCACAACTAGATGCGGTGCGTCTGGAGGCGGATTCCTTCCTCCTCCCCCTTGCCACACTTTACCATCCTTGTCCGCAAAGTTCCTCACAAAAGACTAAATAAAAACACGCATTATCACCAAAACCGGTCAAACAGATCTTCACACTTCTTGTCAGAAATAGATAGATGTCTGCAGAGTGAAAATAAAGAGTTTTTTTTACTTGTGATTCGAAGTTTGAGGAAGAAAGGCCTTTTCCAACAGTAAGCCAGCCAGCTCGAATATTGTGATCTTCGCCAAAAAGCTCAAGCCTTCGCCGACCAAGTGCAAAATGCTCTATTATCCTATACATATCTTCAGGCTTTTGAGTCGAACCTGCAACTTTGAAGCGCAGAAAGGAGCAATTAAGCAAAATGGCTTGCAATAAAGCAGCGATACATATCCATTAACTTTTACCAAAACAATCTTATTTATACTTTCATTCAACTGAAGTTGCGACATGTTGGACAAACTTATCAACAGGCCCACTTAATAAGAAACTTGAAGCTGGAAGCAAGCACATTTTTTACTAACCGTAGGGAGGCTCTTCAGCAATAATCACATCAGTGTCAATGTTAGCATGGATAATATGTCCATCAGTGCTACGTCGAACAGTACCCTTTATCCCCATCAAGCAGTGCTCCTTTACAAAGAGAGAAAAAATAATAATAAGCAAAAGTTGAATCAAACAAAAATGCAATGGTAGGCCATAACAGACCTTGGAGCGCTGAAACACAGTACGAGAATCGTGGCGCAATGTCGGTGCTGCACTACTTTTGTTGGTCTTCACCCAGCAAATGTCTTCGCACCTTCTGAAACCCCACTGTAACACCCAAACAAACAAACAAAAAAAAAAAAATATATATATATATATATATATTAGATGAAGCGAATACTTATCAAGACTAACAAATGAAAGGAGCAAACCTTCTTCAGGCATTGGCGCCCTTGCTCTAGCCCAACACCATCACCAACCCAAAGGAAGACAAAGGAGGGAGTGTCAGCTATTGCCTACAGATACATGGAATATTTTTGCTTTGTTATACACCGTCATAACATATATGGAGCCACGAGGTCTACTCACAAGCCAAAAAAAAAAATGTTAAAAGTACCACATCTACGTTTAACAGATGATACTGCTACCCAATATTAAGTCAAGCGGTAAGAAAATAATAACACCAGCCAAAAAAAACTTAACGCTGTAGAGAATATGTATCCTAAACCACCTTTGAGCAGTTAAAAGAGTAAATAGTTACCTCAATCTTAAGATTGATGATGTCCTCAAATGACCAATACTCCATAGTATCAGAAACACCAGGAGCTCTATGGACATATTCCTCCCACGGTGGATCGACAAGAATAACATCAAACTTTGTTCCAAACAGCTCGGGAGATAACTCAAGTTCATGCAAGTCGCCTTTCAAATACATTGGCGCAGACGCGGAATTAGACACAATCTCATCTTTCTTTTGTATGAGCTCCCTAAGCTTGGGATAGTCTTCTACATTGGTAAGCTCCAGCTCTCGGATGAAATTCTGGGGACGCATTCCAGTATCCACAAAGTTCTGGGAATAGTCATTTTGCTCTCCTCTTGAAGGAGCTTTCCCAGGAGGTCCACCACCTCGAGGAGGAGGAACCCATCCCCCTGCATTCTTATCAGAAGAAGGCATCCCACGTCCCATTGGTCCAGGAACATTGAATGTAGAGCCGGAGAAGTTGGGAGGGCCTCCTCCTCTTTCAGAACCCGGTGGGTTAAAGAACATGTTGGGGTTTGGTGGAGTGCCAATCGAAGGAAATCTTGGGCCTGATGGTCCAGGAGGAAGAGGTGAGAGAACAGGGTTAACAGGTAACATATTACCATCGACTCCACGAGCACCAGGCCAGACAAGAGCTGGGGGAAATGGAGGCATGAAAACAGGAGCGCCGGGAATCGGAGACATGCCAGGGGTAAGAGAGTGAATGGGACTAGGTGGTGGCATTCCAAGGTTCGCAAATGGAGGCCCCATGATAGGCAATTGAATAGCACCTTGTTGGTTATCTCTGCCGCCACCTCTTCCTCTTCCACCCCTTGCGGGTCTGTTCCCTTTCATGCCGCCTTGTGGAGTCTGCGGACCTCGGTTAGGCGTTTGCATGAAATTGGTCCGACCAGGTGTTGCACCTCTCTGGTTTCTTGCTTTAGCTCCTGAGTAATCAGAGCTAGCTTCACCAGCTTCGTCTCTCGAATCCTCACCATAAGTTTCACTTCTCTGCCTGTTTTCTTGGTTGTAACCCCAATCTTCATCAGGCCTTTTGGGAGGTTGCTGAGCAAAGTTCATTACCCCATCAAGTGGTTTGGTTTGAATCTCAATCACATCATAATTCTCGTTTGAAACGCCGCCACTTGACAAAGCTTTAACAGCCTCACCCCTGTTTCCATCTTTCCTACCACACAAACGACCATGTGACCTCTCGCCTTCACTCCTTTCACGTCCTTGCCTTGGATACTCCCGTTCCCTGCCACGATCATAATGCAAGTCCCCATCTTTCTGATCTTTATCACTGCTACTAGAATGTCTTCTCTTCCAACCTTCTTGATCCCTGTCTCTATCAGACCATCCATCATCTCTTCCTCTGGATCGGCTATATCTGTCCTTGTCATAGTCAGCCTCTGATTGTTCTGATTCTTGATGACGCCTTCCACTTCTGTCTGGTGTCTTAGACCTGCTAGACCGACCAACTTCCCCTTTCTTAAGAGGACTATCTCTATCATCTTCTTTAATGCCACGTGTCTTACCCTTCTCCTCTCTGCTACTTGATTTCATACTTCTCTCAGAATCAGAAACCTTACTGCTTTTGTTGTGATCCCCTCTTTCGCTGTCAGCAGCAGCAGCTTCGTCCCATCTCCTCCTCTTGCTCGAATCAGAAGAAGACCCATGAGTCCGATCCCGACCACCACTTTCTCTTTTGTCGCGATCGTGATACTCTTCAAGAGCCTTGTTGTCTTCCTTGATTTTACTTCGGGAACTCTCAAGTTCCGATGCTTTTGCACTCAATCTTCTCTTCTCGCTTCTCTCTCCACCTTCCTGCTCTCCGTCTTCATACCAAGTACTCAGCTTTTCTAACGAACTCTCTTCTGATTTTTTCTTCATTTTGCCCTATCTCTCCCTCTTTCTACGGTTAGGGTTTGTATATCAACGCCGATCAAATCGACGAGACGGTGATACCATCCAAAGACCCAAATCAATGGGCCTCCTTGGCCTTATGGGCTACCTACATCTATTTTTATTTACGTTCTATTCTTTACTAATTCAGCTGTTGAATATTGTAAAAGGTTACCAAAGTTTTTTTTCTTTAATATTTACTTTTTTATTATCAACCCGAAATCCAAAATTACAGCGTCAGTTACAAGTTTGACTCAATCAAAATTCCCTAATTCAAATATAGCTACACTAGCTTCGCTTACCCACTACACCAACGCGTTCCACTCTCCACATCCGAAATTTTTAGAATATCAATCGTTGATGATAACCCCTAGAAGGTGGGGTTTTACCTCATTGCCTCGGATTCTGATCTTCTCATGACATCCTCGAAGTAGTTGGTGTATCATAATCTCTTCAAGCTCATAACTTAAATTGTCGATGAAGCTCTCGAAACAAACAGTAAGAAGGAGATAGCAAAACTTGGGGGTGCCACCGGAACCTCACAAACCGCATAAATGATCGGGAAAACGGACCGCCAAGAGCCAAGGGACAACACAGCTCAACATAGATGACACACATCAATCAGACTGCAATGTAGACATAACTCATCTCCACCCAAGCCTCCTCGCCATCTGCAAACCAACTGACTCAATTGAATAGCACAACGATGTCTTGGTCCAAATTACAGGAACTAATTCGATATTTCTTGCGCTTCACATCCACTATATGTTGAAGACATGGAGAGGAGCCGAGATATTGGAACTGAAGAAGTCATAACCATTCGCGAAATGGCCCGAACAGATTGGACCGGTACGAGAGACATAACAAACAAGGAGAGAGAAACTTCAAGCGACGTCGAGACCCCTGCCATAGACGACAGATCCTCGACGTGTCACCTAAATTTCATATGCCAAACCAAAGAAAGAAAGCCACTGCACAGAATCTTCAACATGTGCACGGGCCGACGGTAGCAACTGCCGCCTCTCCTGAACAAAAGCAGACCTACAAAGCGCCGGTGAGAATGAAAGTTTTACGCACCACTCCACACCGAGGAAGAAGATCCTCAAAATACATCAACACATCTAACACCAAGGAGAGAGATGTCCAAGAACAACACATGCCTCCATCGCTGAAAGCATCCAAACATATCTACAAAATAAAACGCAAACCTGATATATGGTGTTTTTAATACCATTATATGTGTTCTTTAAGTTAATTCTCAGTCCTAATTCATGCTTATTTGATATCATTCTAGGTTTGGAGCAGGTAAAAGAGTAAAGAAGAGAGTGCCATGAAGGAAGAAGTCATTTTAGAATATCTAACGCAGAACATCCAGTCGGATCAATCCGAAGGTTGTTCCCAAAGAGAGCAAGCGACTGACTGTTCCCGACTATTAAGGAAACCTCCAAGATTTCAGGGGTTTGCCCTAGATTTTCTCTCCTTTCTCTTTACCACTGGCGCCTCCATATAAAAATCCTAGGCTATCATTTCTAATTTCTGACGCTAGTTTTACAAGAGACCTAGAACTATTTTGGATTTAGCAACTTGTAAGGGAGAAGGCTTCATCTCTTATTTTCACGAGAAGATCGTCCTGAACCCTTGTCTTTCTACTTTATTTTATATACA
>NW_013617554.1:5031-6183 GCF_000695525.1 Brassica oleracea var. oleracea | reverse complement strand
TTAATGTTCGATCTCTAGTTTAATCACCTAGCTAACCGCTTAGGAGATAAATTGACATATATTGAATGAGCTTCATATTCCTGATCAGCGAGAGTAGATATTAGGGTATTAAGTGAACTAATCAGACCTGATCTCTAAGGCTTGCTATCACATCTTGTTCCAAGTGAGAGCTTAGGACTCATGATCGATCAGCAAAGGGAACAAGTCCACGATAGTGGATTGCTCTAGCCGAGTGATCCGAGTTCTAGACTGCACCTCATTGCACTTGAATAGTTGTTTGGTTCCGCATTGACACCCGATGAACAACCCTAAGCCGGCTTTTATTTAAATCGAATTTGAATCTCTAGGTATTCTAGTTACTTGCGTCACCATTGATTTTAAAACCCCACTTGTTTCCCAGCTTAATATTGAACTCATAAGAGTAAAGAGTAAACTGGTCCTCTGGATTGAATCTCAAATATTACAATTACCACTGTTAACTTGACAGTAGCAAGGATTCATTTTTAGTGTATCAAATTTTGGCGCCGTTGCGACGGGGACCAGGCTTTTACCTTTATTTTTTGGTTTAATATTTAGTCTGAGATATCTAACTTGCTTTTAATTCTTTGTTGGAACAGATGATCCAAGTGCATGACCAGTAGACATACGCGCCGTTGCCGGGGACCAGGCTTTTACCTTTATTTTTCGGTTTAATATTTAGTCTGAGATATCTAACTTGCTTTTAATTCTTTGTTGGAACAGATGATCCAAGTGCATGACCAGTAGACATACTCGGAGCAGCGCACAAGGACCACTACATCAACTGACCAACGACGAACTCGCAAGATTAGAAAGACAGAACCGTCAACAGCCGAGAACAACTGACACCAACATGAGTGATCACGGCAATCAGGATGACCTCACTGCTGCATTGGCAATCATTCAACAACAAATGCAGACTCAGCAACAACAGATGTTGCAGATGCAGCAGACCATCCAAAATCAGCAACAAGCTGCTCAAGAATTAGCTGAGAACGCTGCGCGAGAAGAGTGTGGTGCTCCTATTGGGGAGCGGAACCTTCCGCGGAACTTCGCTACTAACCGCTCCCCCATCAACCCTCCTCCTTGCACTCGGCAAGACTATGAGATCAAACCTACACTGATAAGTCTGGT
>NW_013617554.1:4646-4924 GCF_000695525.1 Brassica oleracea var. oleracea | reverse complement strand
GAATCTGCAATTTCTCTCGCTCTAACGGAGTGCCACCAGATTATGTCAAATGCACGCTGTTCCCATTCTCTCTTGAAGGGAAAGCTTCTCGCTGGCTCCAATCTATGCCGACCGGTTCTCTTACCTCATCGAACCAGGTCCGATCAGCGTTCCTGAGCCACTTCTACACGAAGTCTAAAACCGCGGCTCTACGACACAAGATCTCCAATTTCGAGCAGAAGTCTGATGAACCTTTTCATGAAGCTTGGGAGAGGTACAAGGAGTACCAGAGAGAGTGC
>NW_013617554.1:3892-4593 GCF_000695525.1 Brassica oleracea var. oleracea | reverse complement strand
CCACAGCTTTTCTGGCCTAAGCAAGACAAACCAGCTGATCCTGCACAGAGTAACCAAGGTCGGTGTGCCGGGTATCAAAAGAACTACCAACCCCGGACCTATGTTCTAAGCCAACCGCAGAATAATCCTCCTCAGATGCAGAAACACCAGAACACTCAGCCAGCTACCTCCGCTCCTGTCGCTGTTCCGCAAGATGAGAAAAAAGCTAAAGCTATGTTGCAGCAGCTGCTCCAAGGACAACAGCTCCAAGGGAAGGCTCTAAACCAGTTTACTACCAAGATCAATACCAGAATGAACCATATATTCAGCGATTTGAGCACCAAATACGACAATGTCACGAGTCATATGAGACAGATGGACATTCAGATTGCTCCGACTGCTGAGAGCGTCAAGAGGAAACAAGGTACTCTACCTGGGAAAACCGACAAAAACCCTAAGGAGTGCAATGCGGTTGAGTTGAGAAGTGGAAAGCAACTGTCTGAGCCGGTAAAGAAGAGGTTCACTGCGGCTGAGAAGGGGAAGCAGAAAGAGTCGGAAAAACCACCAGCCGAAACCCCGGTAGCTGAGAAGGAGAGGGAACCAACAGTTGGAACCAATTCGCCAGGGCCAGAACAACCAGCTGAGGCTGTCCACCCGATCCCAGAGCCTGTTCCTGCTCGCGAATAAACTCCTAAAGTCCCTTACCCTGTTCCAGCAAAGGC
>NW_013617554.1:3176-3647 GCF_000695525.1 Brassica oleracea var. oleracea | reverse complement strand
AGCGTAAACCTCATGCCCTACTCTGTAGCACGACGTCTGGGATACACGCATTTCAAACCAATTAAGATGTCATTGGTGTTCGCGGATAGATCAGTTTAATCCCCGGTTGGTATTCTAGAGGATCTCCAAGTAAAAGTCGGGAACACCTCTGTTCCAGCAGACTTCGTAGTTCTAGAGCTGGAAGAGGAATCCAAAGATCCTCTCATCTTAGGAAGATCGTTCCTATGTACTGTTGGAGCCATCATTGATGTGCGGCAAGGGAAGATTGATCTCAATCTGGGGGAAATAGTCATGCAGTTCGAGATGGATGAGTTGCTGAATAAGCTGATGCTGGATGGACAGTCCTTCGAGGTGGATGAAGGGATTGATCCGTTGCAACCTCGCGACGGGATGATCGAGGAGATTCTTACAGAAGATCCACTTGAGCTTGCACTAGTAAGAGCTGAGGCCGAGCAGAGTGTCGAGAACATT
>NW_013617554.1:1622-3022 GCF_000695525.1 Brassica oleracea var. oleracea | reverse complement strand
GAGCGAGTTGAAGGCTCCCAAGGTTGAGCTAAAACCCCTTCCCAAGGGGCTCAGGTACGCTTTCTTAGGTCCGAGTTCTACTTACCCAGTCATTGTGAACGCTGAACTCAATAATGTGGAAACTGCATTGCTTTTGTGTGAGCTTAGGAAGTATCGCAAGGCATTAAGATATTCACTAGCTGACATACCTGGCATCTCACCTGATATATGCATGCATAGAATGCACCTAGAAGATGAATCAATGACTTCTGTTGAACATCAGAGGAGGTTAAACCCGAATCTAAAAGATGTTGTTAAGAAAGAGATAATGAAACTTCTTGAAGTGGGTGTGATTTATGACATATCTGATAGTAAGTGGGTTGGCCATGTTCATGTAGTACCTAAGAAAGGTGGGATCACTGTTATCACAAATGAAAAGAATGAATTGATCCCTACTAGAATAGTGACAGGACATCGCATGTGCATTGATTTCAGAAAATTAAGTGTTGCCACTAGAAAGGATCACTTTCCACTTCCCTTCATTGATCAAATGCTTGAGAGATTGGCTAACCATCCACATTACTGCATTTTAGATGGTTATTCAGGTTTCTTTCAGATCCCTATCCATCCGAACGATCAGGACAAGACGACGTTCACATACCCATACGGAACGTACGCATACAGGAGAATGCCATTCGGCCTGTGCAATGCGCCAGCAACATTTCAGCGCTGCATGATGTCGATCTTTACTGACCAGATTGAAGACATTATGGAGGTTTTCATGGACGATTTCACTGTCTATGGAAGCTCCTTTAGTGTCTGTTTGTCAAACTTGTGCAGGGTACTCAAAAGGTGTGAGGAGAAACATCTGGTGCTCAATTGGGAGAAGTGCCACTTCATGGTCGGAGATGGGATTGTTCTAGAGCATAAGATCTCCGAGAAAGGCATTGAGGTGGATAAGGCAAAGATCGAGGTGATGATGAGCTTGCAACCAACAACAACTGTGAAAGCTATCAGAAGCTTCTTGGGTCACGCAGGGTTTTACAGGAGGTTCATCCAGGATTTCTCAAAAATAGCGAGACCACTCACCAGACTGCTCTGCAAGGAGATCAAGTTTGATTTCGACAGCAAGTGCATAGCTGCGTTCCATACGATCAAAGGAGCTCTAGTCAGCGCACCTGTTGTACAACCGCCAGACTGGGATCTCCCTTTTGAGATCATGACCGATGCTAGCGATTTTGCAGTTGGAGCAGTCCTTGGGCAGCGCAAGGATAAGAAACTTCATGTCATTTATTATGAAAGCAAAACCATGGATGAAGCTCAATGCAGATACGCTACGACTGAGAAGAAACTCCTTGCTATTGTTTTTGCATTCGAGAAGTTCAGATCCTATCTGGTGGGATCAAAGGTGATTGTGCACA
>NW_013617554.1:0-1530 GCF_000695525.1 Brassica oleracea var. oleracea | reverse complement strand
AAGAATTTGATCTCGAGATAAAAGACAAAAAGGGAGTCGAGAATGGGTGTTTGCAGACCACTTGTCCAGAATGAAGATTGAGGACGACACAGCTCTTGAGGAAGAACACACAGTGGAACACGTCAACGCGATTGGTCTGCGCTTCGCGAAACAACCCCTGAGCATAACATTCGATTGTTCTCGCGTACCGGAACAACCAGTAGCAGCGATCCAAAAGTAGTACTCTCACCTCTCTTAGTTTACTGAGATTGCGAACTTCCTAGCTGCTGAAAAGGAACCACTTAAGTTCACTGGAAACGAGAAGAGAAAATTTTTAAGAGAGGCGAGGCAGTATGTTTGGGATGAACCTTACTTGTACAAACATTGCAAGGATGGCATATTCAGAAGGTGTGTTCCAGAGGCAGATATTCCAGGGATTCTACATCATTGCCATGGTTCCTCTTATGCAGGGCACTTCGCCACATTCAAAACGATTTCCAAAATCCTCCAAGCAGGTTTCTGGTGGCCAACTATGTTCATAGATGTTCACGCCTATATAGCTCGATGCGATGCATGCCAGTGACTTGGGAACATCAGCAAAAGGAATGAAATGCCTCAGAATTACATTTTAGAAGTTGAGGTGTTCGACTATTGGGCGAGTCGACTTCATGGGACCATTCCCTCCGCCCTTCAAGAACAAGTACATCCTGGTCGCCGTTGACTATGTCTCCAAGTGGGTAGAAGCAGTGGCGAGTCCCACTAATGATGCAAAAGTGGTAACTAAGATGTTCAGCTCCATCATCTTTCCGAGATTTGGGGTACCTAGAGTGGTCATTAGCGATGGCGGAACACACTTCATCAACAAGGCATTTCAGGGCATGTTGAAGAAGAATGGGGTGAAACACAAGGTGGCTACCACTTACCACCCCCAGACGAGTGGACAGGTTGAAGTTTCCAACAGGGAAGTCAAGAACATTCTACAGAAAACTGTCAATACTTCGCGCAAAGACTGGTCGCTTAAGCTGGACGATGCTCTCTGGGCCTACAGAACAGCCTACAAAACACCGCTAGGGACCATCCCTGTTGGGGTCAAAATCGGTCACGGCGGAATCGATGTCCGAAAGTCCTCAGATAAACAGAATCTCGTTCAAAACTTTAAAAACCTAGCAGACAAATAGCCGAAACAGATCGCCCGGTGAGCTCGACCATGAAACAAGCCAGCTCGCCCGGCGAGCACAACCGTGTTGTCGGTCGACTCACCGGCGAGCTCGGCCACGACACGAGCCAGCTCGCCCAGCGCGAGCAGACTAATAGCCGAAACGGATCGACCGGCGAGTTCGACCGTGACACGAGCCAGCTTGCCTGGCGAGTCGACCCGGCGAGCACAACCGTGTTGCCGGTCGACTCGCCGGGGAGCTCGGCCGTGACACAAGCCAGCTCGCCCGGCGAGCACGGCCGTGTCGCCGGTCGACTCACCGGCGAGCTCGGTCGTGACACGAGCCAACTCGCCCGGCGAGCGCGGCCAATTCTCTGTGGGTCATTCCGAACCCG
>NW_013617553.1:42821-42974 GCF_000695525.1 Brassica oleracea var. oleracea | reverse complement strand
AGCGACCGAACTTTGGCTCGAGCCCGAACGCTACGTAGCGACCGAGCGGGACGAGTGCTTGGTCACTACGTAGCGACCGAGCGGGACGAATGCTCGGTCGCTACATAGCGACCGAACTTTGGCTCGAGCTCGGTTGCTACGTAGCGACCGAGC
>NW_013617553.1:41990-42662 GCF_000695525.1 Brassica oleracea var. oleracea | reverse complement strand
CGACCGAGCTTTGGCTCGAGCTCGGTTGCTACGTAGCGACCGAGCTTGGCTGAGCTCGATCGCTACTTAGCGACCGAGCGAGACGGACGCCCGGTCGCTACATAGCGACCGAGCTTGGCTAGAGCTCGGTCGCTACATAGCGACTAAGCGAGACGAATGCTCGGTCGCTACGTAGCGACCGAGCGGGACGAGCGCTCGGTCGCTACGTAGCGACCGAGCTTTGGTTCTAGCTCGGTTGCTACGTAGCGACCGAGCTTTGGCTTGAGTTGGTCGCTACGTAGCGACCGAGTGGGTCGGACGTTTGGTCGCTAAGCAGCGTCCGATATCGGCCCGGACTTGGTTGCTACGTAGCGACCGGACGGCGTGTATGTGCAGTAATTATGCAACGACCGAGCCTGGTTTGTTTGGTTTTAATCTTCAAGGATACTTCTTCGTAAAAACTTCGTATTGGTTATATTTTACGAAAGCTGTATCCTTCTTTTTACTATCTCTTTCGGAAATACGATCACCGAGGATTGTCGGATGGTAATTCCGTCGTAACCGTTTTTGACCCCAACAGTTAGCCCCCCAGCCCGTTAGGATCATGCATCGTAGGATCCTAGCGTGCGGTTAGGCATGTTTCGCAAGTTAGTCGTGATGGATGGAATTAATATCCGAAAGTCCGAGCTTGAA
>NW_013617553.1:39203-40466 GCF_000695525.1 Brassica oleracea var. oleracea | reverse complement strand
CCTACGACTTAGCTTGCTAGACTATCCACCTAAATTCTAAGTTCCCTAGGGTTTTCGGCAGTTTCCAAGACGTTTTCATTCCTTTCCTACGAGAAATTTGGAGTCTAATAAAATTTTCAAATCAGACATACCTTAGTCTCATCGATGATTTGGGGCTGCCTCTTCTTCGTTATTCTCGTGTCTTCTGACTTATTCTCGTATGAATCGATTTTGATTTTCGGAGTGAAAAAGGGATTTCAACATCCGAGTTTATGTTCTCGTTTCTTCGTACTGCTGGTTTTACTTAACTTACTAGGTGTGCTTTGTATATCGTTGAAAAATCCATCTGATGTTTATCATTAGATGTTTTCGACTCAACGAGGCAGAAGTTTATAAAACCGGATTGCGTTTAGAGAGTTCAAATTTCTCGTATAGTTTAGGCAACTTTGGCATTTAAGTCGACCGTTGCTGTTTTAGACGATCGATTCGATCTTATCGATGACTTGTTTTCGTCGTAAAATTTCAACGGAAAGTCCGATTAAGACGAAACGAAAAGCTGTACGATCGAGACTGGAGAGAGAAGCTCGACGGGTGATTCAGGTCGCCATAGGGCGAGCTGATGCGGACAGTCTTGACTCGTCGAGCCGGCTTGTTTTCGTCGTAAAATCTCAACGGGAAAGTCCGATAGAGACGAAACGAAAAGCTGTACGATCGAGACTGGAGAGAGAAGCTCGACGGGTGATTCAGGTCGCCATAGGGCGAGCTGATGCGGACAGTCTCGATTCGTCGAGCTGACTTGTTTTCGTCGTAAAATCTCAACGGGAAGTCCGATCGAGACGAAACGAAAAGCTGTAAGATGAAGACTGGAGAGAGAAGCTCGAGGGGTGATCCAGGTCGCCATAGGGCGAGCTGAATGCCACACGGCGAGCTGATGCGGACAGTATCGATTCGTCGAGCTGACTTGTTTTCGTCGTAAAATCTCAACGGAAAGTCCGATCGAGACGAAACGAAAAGCTGTAAGATGAAGACTGGAGAGAGAAGCTCGAGGGGTGATCCAGGTCGCCATAGGGCGAGCTGAATGAGCCCTCTCAGCTCGCCACACAGCGAGCTGATGTGGACAGTCTTGATTCGTCGAGCCAACTTGTTTTCGTCGTAAAATCACAACGGAAAGTTCGAGTAAGACGAAACGAAAATATGTACGATCGAGGATTCAAAGGAGAAAGTAAAGGAGAACCTCTCAGAGGCCTTACAGGTCGCTACGTAGCGACTGACAGTCTGACAGGT
>NW_013617553.1:36178-39102 GCF_000695525.1 Brassica oleracea var. oleracea | reverse complement strand
GAAACGAAAAGCGTTTCGATGAGGATTCAAAATAGAACCCAAAGGAGGACCTTTCTGAAGCTTTACAAGTTGCTACGTAGCGAGCGGTGTGCGTGCTCGGTCGCTACGTAGCGACCGAGCAGTGTGTGCGTGCTCGGTTGCTACGTAGCGACCGAGCCGTGCGCGTGCTCGGTCGCTAAGTAGCGACCGAGCAGCGTGTGGGTGCTCGGTCGCTAAGTAGTGACCGAGCAGTGTGTATGCTCGGTCGCTACGTAGGGACCGAGCCGTGTGCGTGCCCGGTCGCTACGTAGCGACCGAGCAGTGTGCGTGCTCGGTCGCTACGTAGCGACCGAGCTTTGTAATCGTTTTGTTGTGTTTCCTTGTCGACAATCGACCAAGTTCAATATGTTCCACTGATAACTTTATAGCCCACTATGTCTTACCCGTATAATGCGGCATGTAAGGAAAACTCGTAACAGAGCTCCTAGAGCTATACGAAACATCCTAAATGTAGAAGAAATATATCTCGGAAAGCCAACACCGCACAAAGCACTACGAAGGAAAACGCTTTTTCCCAGGGATAAATTTAGCATCCGAACAGGAACAACAATTTTGGCTGCGAAAATCTGTAGACAAACCGGAATGTTTCTCAACGCAGGGTTAAGACTCAAACCATTCAATATCGCGAAACATCTTCAAGCCCGCGAACATTTCGAGCACGAAATGCGACATACGAAAGAAAAATCAATATTCAGCATTGCGAGACATCGCAGACGCCTGAAGAACCATTTTTCGACAAAATTACCTTCCTCGATAAAGGCACCTTCTTGGAAGACCAAACAGTCATACATACTAACATCTTTTCAAACACGTATTCTTCACGAAGACTCAAAAACGGTAATATCTACCGATAAGTTTGTTGCTGATCACAACAAACTCTGAACGTCCTAAACAGACTTAGCCATCTCGTAGAGATAGCTGTTGGGGTCAAAAACGGTTACGACGAAGTTAACGTCCAAATCCCCGCAAAATACAAGTATATCTTTTCGCAACAAATCATGATCGATCAAGAGAACGTCGCAACGTATGTTCCCGAGATAAAGCTTTGTTCGAATTCTGTTTAGATCAAACATAAGCCATCGGAAACATACCCAGGCCAGTTACAGATAGGTCCGAGTATGACGAGCGTACGTACCGCTCGGTCGCTACGTTGCGACCGAGCGTCTGTTCCGCATGATCGCTACGTAGCGACCGAGCTCTTCCAAAACATCGATACGACATTTAGTCCATGCATTCTCGTCTACCCTTCGATGCTATCTCCCGAAGACCGTAGCGAACCCATTTCATGTTTCCCGCCATTTTAAGTCATCGATCAAACTTTACGGTAAAAACCGCGGAAAGTTCGTTCTTTATCGAAAGAAGCCGTAATAAACGCTTCGAGTCGGAAGACGGCCCAAAGGGACCTAAGACATGACTCAAGGCCCAGCTTACGATTTCTTAACTAACAGCCCGTAAGCCGCATGACGGTTTACGCTTGGTTCGCAAGGAAAGATAAATATCAAGTTTCCGCGGATAAATACAAAATTTTGAAGATAATTACGAAGATTGGAAAAAATGGAATATCTCCATTTTTACGCTATGACGGCTTAAGGGCAGAAGAGGAAAAGCGCAAACCGACCATGGGGAGGACTTTTCTCAAAGCAAACTTAGCACTTAGAGCAATTAGGCATATTTTCGTTTTTGTTATTCGAGCTGCTACTCAACTAGGTTATTGCCGTCTTTGGGTTTTAGAACTAGGAATCTCGCCGACAGCTCTCGTACCCCAGCCTCTTACCTTGTTCTAACTCTCAAACACGAATTCGGAATAAGATCTACTTTGCTCTCTTTTCGATTTCTTATACTTTATCGTTGTTATTCTTGTGTTATGATTGCTTGGCGTGTGGTACTAGCAGATATCCGGGACCTATGGGAAATTTGGGTTTTCCTAGTTTCCTTATTTAAACGAAAACGACAATACGAATTTCGGTTCCCACAGTTTGGCACTAGAAGGAGGGGGAGACCGGATCAATCTACCTCTCAACCACATCACGCTCAACCAGACATGTCAACTGACGACGCGGATAACGTGCATACTCCCCTTAACGGAAGCAGTGGCACTGGTCTCCACACTCCCGCAGCGGACGTATCCGCGGCCAACGCACCAGCCAACGCCGCGGCGCTCGAGGAGTTTAAAAAGATGTTCGCCACCTACGAAAAAATGTCGGAAGAACAGGATACGCTCGTGAGCACCTTGACCAAACAAGTTGAAACTTTGAAACTTTAACGGCAAGGACTCGAGCAATCCGCCCCCGCGGAACCACTAAAGTCCGCGGGAAAAGACTCGACTTCGCAACCTCGCTCAACAAGCCTGGAGCCGCGCAGGAACGACCTTCGGGTCAAAACCCTAGCAAGAAATCTCTCGTCGAAAAGGGGAACCCTGAAAGTCCTCCACCTCCCGCGAAAAATTCGGAGGATAACGAAGTCGAGCACGTCGACCTGGATCTTAGCAATGTCTCCAACGATACCGATGAGGATGTCGACAGACATCCAAGAAGGACCAGAAGCCGATCTGCTCGGGAAAGCTCTCCGTTCGACAAACCAATGACAGAAGAAGAGGAAATCCTCTATTGGAACGAACAAGAAGAGCTGGCTGAAAAGCAAACCGAGCTCAGTCGCAGTAAACGTCGACATGCTCAGAAATCTGCTGGCGAGACGTCGGATATCCGCGATCTTCGTGACTTTATCACCAAGACTGCAGCAGAAGTAAGAGCCGTGAAATCCCATATACATCACGCTCCCAGCGCGGCCCCTGAGATCGACAGGCTGCTGGAAGGGGCTCGGAAGACCCCCTTCACCACTCGCATCTCAGATATGAGGGTATCCGATCCAGGAAAAATCAAAGTACC
>NW_013617553.1:31985-36157 GCF_000695525.1 Brassica oleracea var. oleracea | reverse complement strand
GGCGCACCTTCAGGCTTTCCACATCACGATGGGAAGAGCGAGACTGAAGGACGGCGAAAAAGACGCAGGCTACTACCGCCTGTTCGTCGAGAATCTGGAAGGGGCAGCACTCGAATGGTTCGCATGCCTTAAACGAAACTCTATCGGAAGTTTCCGACAGCTCGCATCGGAATTTCTCAAGCAATACTCCATGTTCATAGATAGAGAAACTTCTGATGTTGATCTCTGGAGTCTGCCCCAGAGGGAAGATGAACCCCTCCCGATTCAAGTTGGTAATGTCCAGGGTCAGCGGGATAAGCGACAAGGTGGCCATTGATGCGCTCAGAAAGGCGCTCTGGTATAAGTCAAAATTCAGAAAGTGAATATCCCTCGACAAACCGCGGACGATCCAGGACGCCCTCCACAAGGCGACGGACTACATCATGATCGAGGAAGAAACGAAAGTCTTATCGCAAAAACACAAGTCGGCGAGACCATCCTCGAGATATGTAGATCCAAAAACGAAGAAGAAAAATCCTCCTAACGACAAGTATGTCCATCACGAGGGGGAAGATCTCCAAGGAGCGCACAATTACGCGATCAGCTCGGACCAGCGCCGAACCACGGGTAATACATGGACTCGCAATCAAAGATATGATGAAAACACCTTCTGCGAGTTCCACCAGTCCCGAGGACACTCCACGACTAACTGCAAAGTCTTGGGAGCAGGGCTGGCCGCGAAGCAACTAGCTGGAGAGCTCTCGGAAGTGACCAGCATGAAAGATCTCATCCTCCAGACCGATCGCCCCCCCAAGGCGGACAGAAATCATCCTACGGAGAAATCTCCTCAAAGAAAGCAATCTGGGGATAAACGCGGCAGAAGGCCGGACAACAAGGGGAACGATAACAATCGTCGTAGAGTCAACATGATCATTGGAGGATCGTATTTCTGCAACGATCTGGTTTCGACCATCAAGGCTTACCAGCGGAAGGCGGAGTCGAGCGCAAACTGGGCTACATGGTCTCCTACCCGGGATGATCAGAATTGCTCAATCACCTTCACGAAGGAGGAAGCCGGCGGGATCGATAAACCTCACTGCGATCCGCTCGTCGTAGATCTCGTCATACGAGATCTGGAAGTCGGAAGAGTACTCATTGACAAGGGAAGCACGGTCAATGTAATCTTCCGCGACACTCTCAATCGGATGAGCATCAAACTCGGAGAAGTAACTCCAACGCCGAAACCGCTCATAGTTTTTTCAGGCTAAGTATCGATGACCCTCGGCTCGATTCAGCTACCAGGCATGGCTAAGGAGATCACAAAAATCATCGAATTCACGGTGGTCGATCATCCTGCCATCTACAACGTGATCATGGGAACCCCATGGCTCAACGCCATGCAAGCCGTCCCATCAACGTACCACCTGGGTGTCAAATTCCTGACCCCAAACGGAGTCGAAGCTATCTGGGGACGTCAGAAATAGTCGCGACTATGCTTCCTCGCGGAGCACAAGTTAAGACAGATGACGACTTCTGCAACGGCAAATCGCAAGCGCACGAAGATAGATAAATCTTCGGCCAAAGACGATTTAACATCGTCTGCTGACGCAAACGCTTCGGGTGTCAAAACTCAACACGAGTCCGAAGACGACACTACGACTCAACCGAAATTTCCGGAAGAGAACGCTGACCCGGCCATGGTCATCACGATCACGGCGGTCAGCATGGAGACAATCGCCGAGTAAAAATGCTCGCGGCATAAAATAGAACTACGTGATGGCTTGATCCTCGAAAGAGGTACGTAGGCAGCTCGTCGAAAGACGAGTTCAGCTATCCCCTTCTCTAAAAAGGGAGGGGGAGCGTGGGTGCGTATACTCCTATACTCCCACATAGGAAAAGATGCGTCATTGTAATCGAGATTTTTAGAGATTTCAAATTTTTTTTACTACAATATGCGTCGCTCCTTTTTAAGACACTTGCGCTTCAATTAACGCAAAAGTCTCAGAACACCCTTAGAAAATCTACAAACGTTAAGACTCTTGTCAGCAGCCTCATACGGCCCAAAATCGCAAAACAATCTCTCTTCAACACCGAAAATATACATATAGTCTACGAAATAACTGCGAGATGTCGCCAAGTTAAAAGTCGAGACGATGCGAACAAATTGTCCGAACGCGACCACAAAAACCTTACACTCCGTTCGTCGATTGGTCCCGACGAACACATCAGCTATCTTACTATATATATATATATATATATATATATGCACTTGAAACGATCGCCAAAATTCTTAAAGCCTATACCCCGTTGTTGATACGAGATCCTTCCGCGATGACTTTCGGCCTCCCCGACTCGTTCGTGGCCGGAGGAGCATCGAAGCCCGAGGGAAGACCAGCGAAGAAATCATCAAAGTCCTGAATAGGGACCTCGCTCGTACTGCTTCCATCGCCGAAAGCAAGGTCCGGATCCTATCCTAGAAGCATGCAATCGTACACCGAAAACTCCAGGTCACCGAGGTCAATATCTTTCCCCTTCGAAGAATTCAGCCCCGTCGCAACCGTGGGAGCAGCATCGGGACCTTGGTCATCAGGCTCGGAATCACTCCCTGTTTCCCCGCCCAAAGCAGGACTAGGATGCATAAACCTCAACGCCTTTCGAACACTCTTCGGCGTAAAGGAAGTCAAGAAAAAAGGACCGTTCCTGAGCAGATCCCTCACCGCAATAATGTCCTCAGGAAACGGAGCAAGAGGGTTGATGACGGGACGATCGTTCGGCAACCTCCGGAACAATGGGATACAACTCTTTACGACAGACGCAGCGTCCACACGAACGAAGAAGAAAAACTTCTTCCACGAGTTGAAGTTAGAAGTAAACCCCTTAACCACTGACATGAAGTTCCTAGGGACCAGCCTGTACTTGTCCGTATCCTTGATGATCTGCAACCTAAGAAGTGCTTCGAAATGAGCGACAGTAAGGGAGAGACCATGCTCATAGCTCAGGATCAGGACTCCAATGAGGTGCTGGATGCCAAAGGGATTCAGTTGGCTTATCTCCACCCCGAAACGTTTCAACACACGGACGATAATTTCGGGAATCGGGAACCACAAACGACAGCGCACTACGAATGCTTCGTAACAAGTAAAGTAACCCTCCGGGGGACTACTAGCGCGCTCTCCTTGATGAGGAACCCTGAACTCCACCGCATCCGAAATCTGGTAGAACGACCGCATGATCTGGAGGAATTCGCTAGTACTCCTACTTTGTGCACCTTCCTCGACTGGGCGACGGTTCATGACCGGGGACGATTTCTCTTTGGGAGGCGTGATCGAACCATAACACGCCACCCACCATGCCTCGTTCTCGGTCGGGTCTACCGAATGAGAAAAAAATTCTATCTTTGGCACACAGAGCTCTTCAGAAACGTTTGCGGGCAAGACCCTTTCTTCGAACTCCTCTTCTTACTCGACATCTCGTGTTTTCTTTTTTAAGAAGGTAATGATAGAGAGAAATAATTTTTCAAGAAACCTCTCTATGAGAATGATGAGTAAGTGTAAAGGTTGTGAAGAAATTACCTCCCTTCTTATAGGCATGAGAAATTACTATTTACTTGCAGATTTTCGGATCCGACCTTCGCCCAAATACACCAATCTCGTCCGAACTCGCCATACCGCACGTTGGAATCTCACTAGAAATCGACAGTGCAAATTTCTTGTACGATGTTCATCATTACCAACTTGCGATCTTCGCGACTATATCACCAAGACTGCGGCAGAAGTAAGAGCCGTGAAATCCCAAATCCATCATGCTACCAGAGCTGCACTTGAGATTGACAGGCTGCTGGAAGGGGCTCAGAAGACCCCATTCACCACTCGCATCTCAGATATGAGGGTATCCGATCCGGGAAAACTCAAAGTACCGAGGTATGATGGTACGACCGATCCGAAGGCGCACCTTCAGGCTTTCCACATCACGATGGGAAGAGTGAGGCTGAAGGACGGCGAAAAAGACGCCGGCTACTGCCGCCTGTTCGTCGAGAATCTGGAAGGGGCAGCCCTCGAATGGTTTGCACGCCTTAAGCGAAACTCTATCGGAAGTTTTCGACAGCTCGCATCGGAATTTCTCAAGCAATACTCTATGTTCATAGATAGAGAAACTTCCGATGTCGATCTCTGGAGTATGTCCCAGGGGGAAGC
>NW_013617553.1:31322-31745 GCF_000695525.1 Brassica oleracea var. oleracea | reverse complement strand
CATCATGATCGAGGAAGAAACGAAAGTCTTATCGCAAAAACATAAGTTGCCGAGACCATCCTCGAAAGATGTAGATCCAAAAACGAAGAAGAAGAACCCTCGTAACGACAAGTATGTCAATCACGAGGGGGAAGATCTCCAAGGAGCGCACAATTACGCGATCATCTCGGATCAGGGCCGAACCACGGGTAATACATGGACTTGCAATCAAGGATATGATGAAAACACCTTATGCGAGTTCCACCAGTCCCGAGGACACTCCACCACTAACTGCAAAGTCTTGGGAGCAAGGCTGGCCGCGAAGCTACTAGCTGGAGAGCTCTAGGAAGTGACCAGCATGAAAGATCTCATCCTCCAGACAGATGGCCCCCCGAAGGCGTACAGAAATCCTCCCGCGGAGAAATCTCCTCAAAGAAACCAATC
>NW_013617553.1:29465-31217 GCF_000695525.1 Brassica oleracea var. oleracea | reverse complement strand
GAAATCTCCTCAAAGAAACCAATCCGGGGATAAACGCGGCAGAAGGCCGGACGACAAGGGGAACGATAACAATCGTCGCATAGTCAACATGATCATTGGAGGATAGCAATTCTGCAACGATATGGTTTCGGCCATCAAGGCTTACTAGCGAAAGGCGGAGTCGAGCTCTTCCGAAACATCGATACGACAATTAGTCCATGCATTCTCGTATACCCTTCGATGCTATCTCCCGAAGACCGTAGCGAACCCATTTCATGTTTCCCGCCATTCTAAGTCATCGATCAAACTTTACTGTAAGAACGGCGGAAAGATCATTCTTTATCGAAAGAAGCCGTAATAAACGCTTCGAGTCGGAAGACGGCCCAAATCGAGGCCCAGCTTACGATTTCTTAACTAACAGCGGCGGATTACGCTTGGTTCGCAAGGGAAGATAAATGTCAAGTTTTCGCGGATAAATACGAAATTTTGAAGATAACTACGAAGATCGGAAAAAATGGGATAACTAAGGGCAGAAGAGGAAAAGCGCAAACCAACCTAGGAGCCAGTATATAAGGAGTCCTGGGCGAGAGGCATGCGGAGGACTTTTCTCAGAGCAAACTTAGCACTTAGAGCAATTTGGCGTATTTCCGTTTTTGTTATTCGAGCTGCGACTCAACTAGGTTATTGCCGTCTTAGGGTTTTAGAACTAGGAATCTCGCCGACAGCTCTCGTAGCCCAGGCTCTTACTTTGTTGTAACGCTCAAACGCGAATTCGGAATAAGATCTACTCTTGCTCTCTTTTTCGATTTCTTATTTTATTACTGTTCTCGTTTCGTGTTCTGATTGCTTGGCGTGTGGTATTAGCAGATATCCGCGACCTCTGGGAAATTAGAATACAACAAACTCTTAACATCCCAAACAGACTTAGCCATCTCGTAGAGATAGCTCTCGTACACCCGACACAAGGGTAATAGCGCTATATAAAAAAAAATCTGAAATTTTGGTCAGCACTTTCGGGAGACTTAAAAATTGTCCTCGAAGAGATGCTTGATTCCTACCATATTAGTCACGTAAGCCGAGAACTTATCGCGGACTTTAAAGTAGGATGGAATCAGGTTGAAAACGATACGGGAAACGTAAGCCGAAGTAGTCATCCCACCCCCTAAAGCCGTGATTAGACCTAGGTCTTGCCCTAAACCCAACACACTGGTCTCTAACATGTCTAGGCATAGTATCAAACACCCTGGTACGAGATCCCAAAGTTTGTCTCTTGGCTAATATTCGAGCATCTTCAGAAATCCCTCAAGTTTATGCACTGCGGAAAACTCTCGAAACAGATTACGAATATAGCAGTTCACACAAAGTTAGATTACGAGATGACAACTCGTAGTCTTCCCTCTACACCAATATAAAATGCCATCGGCAGCAACATGCCTGATAACCTCTACACGACATATAAACTGGACCGTAAAGGTCTCACTGGAAAACAGGTCTTAAGAATCTCAACTCCAGGGCAAACTACGAAAGGCTTGATCCCTTCGACAAGGGTACGTAGGCAGCCTTCACAAGACGCAGCCCCAACCTTATCGCATTCCACTCTCAGAAGAACGAGAAGACCACTTACGACGGACCTTTTCAACCATTAATTCCGCCTAACTTTCCTAACTTCCCTAACTTGCCAAGCCACTCGCTAGAACCTCACGGTAAAAGCTCACAATTCTAACGAGCTGGGGGGCTAACTGTTGGGGTCAAAATCGGTCACGACGGAATCAA
>NW_013617553.1:29184-29382 GCF_000695525.1 Brassica oleracea var. oleracea | reverse complement strand
CAACGAGTTATTAATATTGTTGGGGTCAAAAATATTTCTCGATTTGTGAATTTCGTATAATTTTTATTGAAAATATTATACAACGAGTTATTAATATTGTTGGGGTCAAAAATGGACACCACGAAGTTAACATCCAAATATCTGTAAAAATCTGCATGAACGTTTTTACAAAAAGTAATCTTCGTAAAGAAATCTTTA
>NW_013617553.1:25997-29160 GCF_000695525.1 Brassica oleracea var. oleracea | reverse complement strand
GAAACTAAACACCCATAGTCCAAGAACACGTTCATAAAACGTCAGAAAAGGATCCAAACAAGGTCGCCACATAGTGACCGGTCCGCAAATGAGCCGGTCGCTAAGTAGCGACCTACCCACGAACGAGTTGGTCGCTACGTAGCGACCGACCAAGCCACTCGGTCCGTCGCTACGTAGCGACCGACCAAGCCATTCGGTCGGTAGCTACATAGCGACCGACCCGCTAACGAGTCGGTCACGACGTGGCGACCGACCAAGCCAATCGGTCGGTCGCTGCGTAGCGACCAACCCGCGAACGATTCGGTCGCTACGTAGCCACCGACCAAACTTTTCGTTCGGTCACTACGTAGCGACAGATACAGCGCGGACCAGGTCGCTACGTAGTTACCGAACTGTCTCGGACATCGATCAACGGGTACGACCCAAATCCGTGCATTCTCATCTGTTCAGCAATGCTAGCTCCCATGTACCGCAGCCATATCATTTCTCACATCATTCCGACCAAAGTTACCGTTGAAACTTTACGGTAAATACCGCGAGAACTTGTTTTTGTCGAAAAGAAAATCGTAACAAACGCTTTCGGCCCAAGGAGGTCTAAAACGCGACTACAAGCCCACTTATGATTCTTTAAGAATGAGCTCGTAGATACTATGGCGGTTTATGTTTTTATTTTATAAAAACAAATATAAAAATAAGTTTCCGCAGAAAAAATGTTAAGTGTCCGCGGATATACATGAAGATCGGAAAAAATGGAATATCTCCATTTTTCACTTAAGACGGCTTAAGGGCAGGAAGGGAAAAGCTAAAACCGACCTTGGCGGAGTATATAAGGAATCCTAGGCGAGAGGCGCAAGAAAAAAAACTCTCGACACTTAGAAACTTTGAGGCATTATCCTCGACATGATCTGCTTCTATAACTAGCACCCAATTACCAGACGAACGCGCACAAGCAGTTCGATCTCTTGGTTTACTCTTGAACTATGTTCGGCTTGATCCTCAAAAGGGGTAACGTAGGCAGCCTTTCATAAGGTTCAGTCCGAAATCAATCAAAAGCATTTTCATATCTTTTCCGTCTTCTGTTATCGAGCTGCTACTCAACTAGGTTTAAGGTTTTAGGTTGTTAGAACTAGGTAATTCACTGACAGCTCTTGCGGCCGAAGCTTTTATAATCTCTTGTAATGATCGCAACGCTCTTACGCGGATTCGAAATAAGATCTACCTTTTCTATAAATTCGTTTTGTTATCTTTTCATATTTTCCGTATTTATTTGGTCACTTGTCACTGGCTCTCGCATAGAATCTGGGACCTCAGGGAAAGTAAGGGTTTCCTGACTTTCCTCCGATTACGGAAATCGATGGTGTGAATTTCGGTTCTCACAATTTGAACGAAAGTGGTGATTTTGGTGTCTTTTGGAGCCTTTTGAGTGCAGAGCTGCACAGACGCGTCAGATGTCTAGCTATGGGTGGAGACCTTTCCACCGTCATCTTTTGACACAAGATAGAGCTTTGCGTTAGCTTTCCAATGCCACTGGTTTGAGGTCAATCAGCATCCTATAGCAGATGTTATGCATGTTTTACTGAAGGGTTGTCAGTCTGCCTCGCGAGAGGAAGCTGTCGAGGAGATGAAGGACTGGCGACCAACGGTGAACCCTTGACATCGGTCGACGAGACGAGAGTTATCTAGGAACCTAGTGAACATAGTTCAAACCTGGTCGCTAAAGCTTGCTAGAAGGATCGTCGATCGACAACTTGGTAGTTTTATCGATAGACGGTCTGAAAGGTGTATCGATCGAAAGCTTGCTGATAGCGTCGATCGACACTTTCTCAAGATCAATATGCGAGAGTTGAGATCTTAGATCTAGTAATAGAAAATCTAAACATGCGAAAGTTGATAGATTATGGCTTAGTTTGAGTTCAAGAATATCCAACCTTAGTCTCTATACTACTATAATCCTGATTTCCTGAATGGAAACCCTAAGTCTAGCAAACCATCCTTCCATCAAACTCCGATCAATCAATCGAGCAATTAACTTGCTCACAAACCTGTCTTTTACATTTAATAACAATCAACCTAACTTAATAAACTTAATTAGATTTATTAGGTTCCCTAGCCCCCTGTGGATTCGATCCCTAAGTACTACAACTCGACATCTTATTTGAGAGAGTATAAATCACTCCTTAGGTTAATTTGAGTGATATCAGATATTCATCATTAGGATTGTCATTAATGTATGTCTCTAGATTAGCTACCTAGAACTTGCCCTAGGAATTGTAAACATAAGCGATAGCTTGCATCTCACCTTGGATCCATCCTAACTGAGCTGAGACTTGCTAGAATAAGCGAGAGGTGATCTAGTAAGCTTAGTGAGCATATTCAATCTGCGCATTAACGCTTGACCAAGAGCGTCGATCAGTATTCCAATCGAATAATCAGTCGACGTTTCAACAAATGTATCAATCGATATTCCTATAGAATAATCGATCAACACTGTTCAATAGACAAACCTAGAAAGCGAAAGCCTAAGGGTTTGTTATATTAAGTGTTGAGATCTATAATATCAAGCATACAACTTATTAGGCATCTGTAGGAATATAATCCTGATTACCTGAATAATAACTCTAAGTCTAGCTATTTCCATTTAAGTACCAAAACCCCAATCAATCAATCGAGCAATTACTTGCTCACAAAATTGAAACTTTACATTTAAAACATTAAACAACCTAGCTTAACAATTTTGATTTGATTTATTAGGTTCCCTAGTTCCTTGTGGATTTGATCCCTAAGTACTACAACTGAACCTCTTATTTTAGAGAATAATTCACTCCTTATGGTAATTTCAGTGATATCAAATTTGGCGGCATTGCCGGGGAGCTTTAATTGCCTTATAGATTTAATCTTGTTAGGTCTAAGTTTCTTCTTAAAACCACTTTCTGACACAAAAAAAAATTTCTTGGCTTTTCAGGTACATGCCCAACATTACCAGAAGCAACAAGGAAACTTAACTGCTATTCTCATCAGATCCTGTAAGCTTGGAGCGTTCAATCCGCAAAGGAATACGTTCCTCATCGATCGACAACAACACTTGTTCGTCGCTCGATTTTCGTTAGCCACCGTCAACCAACACTCGCTCACCACCATCGACCGAAGACACTCTTCTTCCGTC
>NW_013617553.1:24202-25897 GCF_000695525.1 Brassica oleracea var. oleracea | reverse complement strand
AAGTAAGTTTTTAATTTTTATAGAAAATTATAAGAGGATAATGTTCAAGAGATGAAACTGATCTTTTTATAGGTGAATATACACAGCCTAGAGGATGAGTAAAGATGGTTCTTAATGACCATGAATCAATGAATCCGTAACATTTTGTAGGAGAAGAATGTTAGACGAACCGACACCAATAAATCTCTTAAATCTCTGACCCAAAAATTCCTCACGAAGTTTCTTCTCACACAATCTCCTGAAACTCCATTAATGGCGAAAGGTCTTGATGTTGATGGATTCGTATAAGGAAGAACCCTACATGAGAAAGTCAGATGGAGGAAGACGATGAGCCCTAATTGTCGGGAAAATATGTTGTTTGTCTTTAACTTGGGCTGGGCTCTTGTTTTCCATGAAACATGATAACGAAATACCAAACACATATAATGTGAATGAGAAGCCCCATTCAATGAAAACAAAACATGACAAAACAGGTTAAGAGGGTGGACACGTGGCGCGCGTACAGGAGGCGAGTTTCCAGGCTGGATCCGACGTGGAGGCACAGGAGAGAGGCAAACAATACTTTATATATATTGATAGACTCTATAATATAATAATTAGTAGTAAAAACACCTATAAACCATGGGTGAAAGTGGGTCAAATCCATTGTCTATCAACTCCCCCAGACTTACCCTTTTGCTTGTCCTTAAGCAAAACAAACAGGCAGTCTCTCTGAAAGAAGTTTGGAAACAGCAGGGACTCACACAATTTTAAACTTAGAATCATCACCTCTACAATATTGCAATCCACATCTAAGAAGCCCTAATCACACAAGCACATTATACCATATCCTAGCTTAGCAACCAAATTCACCTAACTAACAACTTAGCAAATCTTGTCTGACATTCCTCTCTACCAATTAACATTCCCCTCTACCAACCTCATTTCTTAGCATAAAGAAAAGTGCAGGCTTTACTTTGGGAGTATCGATCACAGGATGCAAGGATTTTCAAACAAGTATCTGGGCCTGCAGGTAAACATTAGTTGATATCCTCTCTCTCTACT
This sequence comes from Brassica oleracea var. oleracea, assembly GCF_000695525.1. Lineage (NCBI taxonomy): Eukaryota > Viridiplantae > Streptophyta > Magnoliopsida > Brassicales > Brassicaceae > Brassica > Brassica oleracea. Next base: position 24,853 of record NW_013617553.1, on the reverse strand, counting down.
AATTTTCTCTCTTAGTCAAAGTCTGCTTATATTTGCAAGATCATTGACCAAGATTGGAGAGGCTTCCATGAATCAAGACTTAATGGTGGTTGCCACCAAATCCTGTTCACTTTTTTTGACCTATATCCTAGATTATTTGTGAAAGCAAGCCATAATGGTTGTAGCCACCAAGTCATGTTCTAATCCTTTACCTATAGAATTCTTATGATGCAAGCCTTAATGTTTGTAGCCACCAAGTCTTGTTCGAATCCCTTCTAAATAAATCTCTAATAGATATGTATATATATATATATATATAATAATAATAAAATATATATATTTTATATTATATCTATATTTCGAAAATAGAGATAGAGGGTGATAAATCTATATACACAAGGCTATACCTTCCAGACTTGTTTGAAGAATCCGGTCCCATGTATACCAAGCCCCAAGACAAGCAGTTGTGTCAAGTTTATTGTTGGAGGTCAGCTTTGGTTCCTTCAAACAATCTCAACAAGTGTAACATAGTTGACATGTTGATCCACTTTAGTATCTTTACTACTATCTGCAATCAGTAAGTTCTAGAATGGTGCTAAAGAGTGGTTAGATAACAAGATAAAATCTAATAAGTTCATTATCCCCTTCTTGACTCAATAAAAACTTTATGTT
>NW_013617553.1:21274-23789 GCF_000695525.1 Brassica oleracea var. oleracea | reverse complement strand
AAGAATGAACTGATGTCTCATAACTATGGCGTATGTGTCAGCTGAGATCTCCTCTTCATGATTGTGTGTGTCAGACATGTCTGATGTCAACTTTTGTACTAGCCTCCCTCGGTTTGTAGCGTCGTCGACCGATGTCCGTCTGTGAGTATCGGTCGAATTATTGTTGCGTCTGTCGATCGATGCTGATGCTTCTGGTCGACGGGCAATGTAACTCTGAATCTCCACTAATTCCCCTTGAATAGCTTCTATCTTGGAAGTCCAAGCACTAGTGCTAAGATCCACTGGGAAATAGATGTCATCACACCTCCTATCAAGCCTCAATTCTGTAGTTTCCAGAGCTTTGTAGATCCCTTCTACCAACTGATCTATCTCTCCCCTGGTGTGAAAATCTGGTTGAGTCTTCATCGTATGTGAGTGTGGTGGGTTGTCGTAAACCGATGCTGGTAAGCGGTTATCGATCGATGCGTGTAAGCGACTATCGATCGATGCCTGTCGATGTCTGTCGATCGATGTAGAGCAAGATACGTCGTTCGCACGCTGAATTCTCGCTATGTCTTGCCTCATCTCTTCCATGCAAGTAGTTAGCCAACTGATACTATCATTCAATGGATAGTAGACTCCATCAAGCTTCATCTGGAAGTCTTCTTTGTTCTTCTCTTGTTCTCCGCAGATTCCATTGAACATCTCATTGATCTCGTCCTTGGTGTTACTCCATCAAGCTTCATCTGGAAGTCTTCTTTGTTCTTCTCTTGTTCTATGCAGATTGTAGTTGTGCTCATCTATCGAAGCTCTTTCCATTAGCTTTCTGATCTCCTCCTTAGAGACATTAATGATGTGTCCATCCATATCTCTTACGCATCCCTGATCATCTCTGTAGACTCCATACTCATCTTTCTCTTCCCAATAGAATTTTCATGTTCCAAAAAGGTCAAAAGCTCTTTTTGCCAAATTCTGGACGTCTGTCGATCAATGCTGGGAAGTTAACATCGAACGATTTCTTCTTGGCTTTGTCGATCGATTCTTGTATCTCTACGTCGATCGTCGCTCGTCTGTCTACTTCACTGATTCGGCTGGAGCTAGTTCCTTTTCCATAGGCTTCTGCAAGAAGTGAATCTGTTTCCACTTGTGCCTGAATTTCTGGTCTTAAAGGGAGAAATTTGTAGACTAGAATTCCGTTATTTCTGTATTCTGCATCATACAAATCATCGCGGGTCTCAGATGTGCCTGAATTTCTGGTCTTAGAGGGCGAAATTTGTAGACTAGAATTTCGTTCTTTCTGTATTCTACATCGCGGGTCTCAGGTGGTGCATCGTTTACTGCCATGATGGGATTGTAGCAGTCGTTCCCCCATTCTTCTGGACTACTGTCGACCGATGCTTCCTTTGGTGTGTCGGTCGATATCTGATGGGCACTGTTGATCGATGTTGCAGTATGAGTTTCGATCGACGCCGAGTATTTAGTCTCGTACTCACCTCCACAGTGGAATGCTGCAATGATTCCTGGATCATTGATTCTTCTGGGGGTCATCTGTGGCTTCTTGACTGGAATAGGGTTGTAGTGGACATGAGGATCTCTGAGCGTTAGGTACAATTGGTTGGTTTGCAAGTCGCACACTGCTCTCACTGTTGACAAGAAGGTTCTCCCTAGTAATAGAGAAGAGTTCCAGTTCAGCTTGATGTCCAAGACATGAAAATCTACTGGAACTAGGGCATTACCAATCTGCACCTCTGGTTCTCTCACAATCCCTCCTGAGTTCCTCTGAGAACAATCCACAAAAGTGAATAATTCCTTGGAAGGCTCTACCTGAAGACCCAGATGGTCTATCATAATCCTAGGTAGGATACTGACTTATGCTCCTGTGTCGCACAAGGCATGTGGGAATTCAATACCCTTCACCGTGCATGGTATTGCAAATTGCCCAGGATCACTCTTCTTCTTCAATGTAACCCTCTTCCTCATCTGCTCTCTAGCTTCACAAAACATTCTCCTAATGTCGTCTTCTGTCTCTCTGATTTCTCTGAAGAACATCCACAATCTGTGGGTATAATAAGCCTCATCGAATGGCTTTTCTAGAGGAATCCTGAAGACTCTTTTTCGGAAACTTTCATTTTCCTATTCATTAGCCCCCCCCTCTTGAGATGTTTCCTTACTTTTTCCTTTCTTTTCCTTACGGTTCTTCCCATAGGAACCCTATCAACCTCCATAGAATCTATTCCATCATCTAAAGGTGTCCTGACGGCCTCTGGTGGGTTTTCTGATGGTTTGGGTTTGGGCCTAAGTGCACTAAGACGTGCAACATCTATCTTCGGCATCTGCACTCGGTACGTAATAGGTGTTCGTCGATCGATGGGCGCTGGAGGTTGTCGATCGATATCGACATCTATTTGTCGATCGATGGGGGTGGCAGCACGTCAAGCGATTCTTACGTTATCAGGGTTGGGCGGATGTGGGTGTTTTGCTGCGAACTCCTCGTGAGTCAGAATCCTCACGGCATTGCAAGATGCGGTTGACTCCG
>NW_013617553.1:18694-21075 GCF_000695525.1 Brassica oleracea var. oleracea | reverse complement strand
TTCTGGTAGTAGGAGCTTCCATAACCCCCGTTGTTGTTGTAATTGTTGTTGTAGTTGTTGCTGTAGGGTTTCTGGTGCTGCGAACTCTTGTTGAATTTGCCCCTATTTCCATAGGAGTTTCTGTTTCCATCCTGGTTTCCCAAACCTTGGAATCCAGTTCCACTGATGAAGTTCACATCTGCTTCCTCTGCTCTACCCTCTGTATCTACAGCCTCTACATCTTTAGCCAAGCAGACATGCTTCCTGAGAAGCTTGTGAACACTGTCCAGCTTTGCCTTCACCTCATCAATCTGATCATTCCCAAGGATGGTGGCAGATCTCTTCCTCTTAAAATCAGTGTTCTTGGTGCTGCTGCTAGATGATAGGTTTTCAATGACCTTCACTGCCTCCTATGGATTCATGGTGTTGAAGTTCCCATTGCTGGAAGCATCAAGAGCGATCTGGTATTGCACCGCGATGCCTCTGTAGAAAATACTGAGCAGTTGTACCTCATTGAATCCACGGTGTGGACAGTCTCTCTGGTAAGACTTAAATCTGATCTAGGAGCTTCTGAGTGAATGTAGCAATTGATAGACCATGGATTTGACCCACTTTCACCCATGGTGTAAGAAAACTTCATTAGAATAGTAAATAGATATTAATGGAGTTTCAATCACAAATATAACTTTGAATCTTCTCTCCAATCTATAAAAATCCTAAAAACCTTTGCTGATAATAATAAAACTAGAAACACAAGAAAGCACCACTTTTCCTCTAACATGGTGGCAAAGCTTATATAATTAGGTTAAAAATCGTCGGGGTAATCTTGTAAATTGGTGAAGACTTGGGCTTCAAGTCGGTTGTGACCAAACATGCTTTCTGCGCGCTTCAATGTCGATCGATGTTCTGATGTGAACATCGATCGATATTTATTCCTCAATATCGACCGATGGTCGAGCTCGATGGTCATCTCGGGTGCTTGCTCCAAATATCTCCAAAATGTTCCAAAATCATCACTTATCTCCAAATCACTCCTGATCTTATAAATATAATAAATAGACTCTATAATATAATAATTAGTAGTAAAAACACCTATAAACCATGGGTGAAAGTGGGTCAAATCCATGGTCTATCATTCGCTACAATCACTCAGGAGCCTTCAGAATCATTCAGAAGCTCCTGGATCAGATTCAAGTCTTATCAGACAGATTGCCCACACCATGGATTCAATGAGGTACAACTTCTCAGTACTTTCTACAGAGGCATCACGGTGCAGTATCAGATGGCTCCTGATTCTTCCAGCAGTGGTAACTTCAACATCAGGAATCCAGAGGAGGCTGTGAAAGTTATTGAGAACTTAGCATCTAGCAGCAGCACCAAGAACACTGATTTTCAAAGGAAGAGATCTGCAACCATTCTTGGGAATGACCAGATGGATGAAGTGACGGTGGACTTCAATGAGAAGATTGATTCTGTCTACACCAATCTGAACACAAAGTTTGAGACTTTGGGCACTCATGTGAAGAAGCTGGAGATGCAGGTTGTTCAGACAGGAGAAGCTGTTAAGAGGCAAGAAGCCTTAACAAGAGGGGTAGGGTAGGATGTGATGAAGCACCACGTGAACGCCATCATAGATGATGATTTCTGACAAGTGGTGAAGCAGGAGAAGCTGCAAGAAGGAGATTTCAAAGTAGAAAGCTCGATGAGTTTCGGCGGATCGCATTGGTGTCGATCGACGTCTGACTTCGAACATCGATCGACAGACTTCATTCAAAATCAATCAACAGGCTCTCCAAAGCATCATTCGATGACACCTATGGAATCAACCGCATCTTGCAATGCCGTGAGGATCCTGGCTCACGAGGAGTTCGCAGCAAGACACCCACATCTGCCCATCTCTGTTTATGTCAAAATCTCTCGACATTCTGATACTCCCGTCGATCGACAGAAAGAGACCGCCATCGATCGACAACCTCCAGCACCCATCGATAGACGAGCACCTCTTACATACCGTGTGCAGATGCCAAAGATAGACGTTGCACGTCTCAATGCACTCATGCCACAACCCAAACCTTCAGATAACCCACCGGAGGCCATCAGGACACCTTCAGATGATGCAGCATATCCTATGGAAGTTGATAGGGTTCCTATGGGAAGAACCCTGAGGAAAAGAAAGTAAAAAATGGCAAAACATCCGAAGAGGGGAGCAAATGAAAAGGAAAGGGAAAGTTTCCAAAAGAGAGCCTTCAGGATTCGTTTAGAAAAGCCATTCGAGGAGGCTTATTTTACCTACAGATTGTGGATGTTCTTCAGAGAAACCAGAGAGACCGAAGAAGACATTAGGAGAATGTTCTGTGAAGCTAGAGAAAAGATGAAGAAGAGGATTACAGTGAAGAAGAAGA
>NW_013617553.1:13122-16710 GCF_000695525.1 Brassica oleracea var. oleracea | reverse complement strand
ATCCTAAGCTCTCCTAATAGTAGCCAAAATGCTCCTTCTCCAAACTAGGTCTTTAGGCCAGTCTGCCTCTAAAATGATACAAAACCCTAGTACATATAGCCTCACAGGCGGCTAAGGGCTTAGGTTGCAATTAATAAACTTTTAGGAAATGAGATCTTCTAATTCCGTGATTAATCCTCGGGTGATTCAACATCGATCAATGGCGCTCAACGGCTATCGATCGATTTTAATTGGCTCTGGTCGATCGATACTGCTCTTCAAGCGTCGATCGATGTTGTACGCGTAAAAGTACTCCAAAGCGTCCCAAAAGCATTATTTCCTTCTATTAAGTAACTGAACCTGTAATTGCTTTGAAAAGACTCTAAAACATAGTAAATAGATCTTAAAACACTTATATACCATGACTAAAAATGGGTTAAATTCATGGTATATCAACTCCCCCAAACTTATCCTTTTGCTTGTCCTCAAGCAAAACAAACGGACAGTCTCTCTGAAAGAGGTTTGAAAACATCAGGGACTCAAAGATTTAAAACATAGAAGTCATCACCTCTACAATATTGCAATCCACATCTAAAAAGTCCTAATCACAAAGCACTTCATGCAATATCCTAGCTTAGCAACCAAATTCATCTAGCCACAACTTAGCAAATCTTATCTGACATTCCCCTTAACCAACCTCATTTCTTAGCATAAATGAAAGTGCAAGTTTTACCTTGGGAGTATCGATCATAGGATGCAAGGATTCTCAAACAAGTTTCTGGATTTGCAGGTAAAAGTTAGTTCCTAATTTCTCTCTCTCTAATTTCTCTCTTGAGTCAAGTCTGCTTATATTGCAAGATCATTGACCAAGATTGGACAGGTTTCCATGAATCAAGACTTAATGGTGGTTGCCACCAAGTCCTGTTCACTTCTGTTTGACCTATATCCAAGAATTCATATGAATCGAATCTTGATGATTGCCGCCACCAAGTCCCGTTCGAATTCTTTTTGTTGGAATCCTTATGAAGCAAGCCTTAATGGTTGTAGCCACCAAGTCTTTTTAAGATTCCACCTAACTAACACCTATTATATAATTTATATTTTTCTTTCTTTTCTTTTTCTCTTTTTTTTATTATTATTATTTTTTTTATCTCTACCTATAAATCTAGGGTCGAAATAGAGAGAGAAAATTGTGATAAATAAATCTACATAAGGCTTTACCTTCCAGACTTGTTTGAAGAATCTGATCCCCTGTATACCAAGCCCCAAGACAAGCAGTAGTGTCAGGTTAGTGTTGGAGGTTAGCTTTGGTTCTTTCAAACAAGCTAGGCAAGTGTGTATAGTTGACAGGTTGATCCACTTTAGCATCTTTAGTACTATCTGCAATCAGTAAATCTAGAATGGTGTGAAAAAGTGGTTAGACATTCAAGTAAAAATCATAAGTTCATAGTCTCCTTCTTAACTCAGTAAAATTATTTTTGAAAAGATTTTGACAAAACTCAAGAAGATGGTGTTAGTACTACCTCACCTAGACTTAAATTACACCGTCTCGGTGTAAAGTGTCCAAAGGTGGTGATAAGCAAAGTTAGATGTTTGAGATGTTACAGCAAGGTGTCGTACCTATTTGTCCCGCACATCGATCGATACCATCCACTCTGTGTCGATCGATGGAGAAGAACATAAAATTCTGCATCATGTCTAGAATCGAACTCGTTTGATCTGTCAGTGTGGTTAGCTCTGTTAAACACTCCAAACATAAGAAATAAGTAAACAGTCTCAAACATAAAGAATAGATATGTCTAAAATATAAATCCTACAAGTTTGAAAAATAGAAAAACAAGTTCATAAGGGAAAGAGATAGAAATGGGAGGACTAGTCGGTGTCCTCGCTGGTCTCGTCGTCGCTCTCGGACGAAGGGTCTCTACGCCGCCTGGAACGTCCTGCTGCTGCTGGTGAGTGAGCTCTGATGGTCCTCCTGGTCGTGCAAGATACTCTAGCCCAGATGGCATGAAAAGCATCCACAACTACCCTCTGAAAGTCTCCATGATCGCGCATAGGGATATCTGGTATGTGCGGGAAGTCAGGAAGAGGTGCCTCTGGTGGTCCCTGTGTGGCTCTGGCTCAATGCACTCCGGGAGGTCTGCGCGGGATGGCCGGAAGATCGCGGAGGAGCTGGGCATCGGGCATGAACCAGAGTCTCTCGACACTGTAATTGAAGTCTGTGATCGTCCTGTTCGGCATCTGCAGTAGGCGGTGCTGGTTCCCGATCCTGAAACTCCAGAGAAGTTCGTCCTTGAGCCAACCTGAGTTCATCAGGTTTGGCTTGTCCATGAAGCGGTGGGAGCGGTCAGCTGTGCTCGGGTCTAGGCGGATGCCTAGATACTCAAAGATCGGTGTCAGCAAACTCCCAACCGTCTCCTTCTTCCTGCCTTTGCCTGCGAAGGGCTTTTTCTTCAATTCCACCAAATGCGCAGCAAAAATTACTCCAAGGTTTGGAGTCACGACGTCGTTGTTCTCATCGAGATGAGTCAGGTCCACCAAGCCGTTTACTCCACAGAAGAGTAGTGTAAGCTCCTGTATCCTCACCTTGTTGGGCTCCATCTTGCAAACCAACGTGTTTGCAAGAGCCCGTAGAAAGTACCAGAGGGTAGGGTGATGTATATCTGTCTGTGTGGCGGTGTTGGAGTCCCACGCTCCCGTGCCGATTATCTCCCAAAAATTGTCGAGGCCTAGGAAGGGTGGGAGCTTGCTCGGGGTTGCAGTCTCATCGAAACCGTAGATGCGGCAGAGTTCGGGGATGGAGATCCTGTATCAAATCCCCCTGGCAAAGAAGGTCAGTGTACCATCTCCTGCTACCCGCACCCTCGAGGTGCTGTAGGTAAAATCGACTGTGGCCATAAACTGTCTGACCAAGTCGACGTGGAGATCGTATGCGCGAGTGGCCATGGTGCCAAGTCCGAGCTGCGTGATCATCTCTTTGATGTCTGTCTCGATCCGTAGCTTCCGTAAGATGTATGGATCGATGAACCGTGTGGGCTCGATAGAGACGCCAAGCCAAGCATTGTAGAACAAGCTGTCGTAGTCGTCCCACTCGTCTTTGAGCATGAGGTTGATGCACTCCTTGCTGTTGACCGCTTTCTTCGGGTCAGCGAACGGCTCGACTGTGTCGATGGGTGTTTTATCGTCACAAGGCCAAGGGTCGCGGTGCTGTACGGAGGTGCTAGCTTCGTCGAATCTCCTCTTCGTCCTCCTCTCACGTCTGTCTGCGGCTGCGTCGGAGCTCATCTGAAAACAAACAGAAAAGAGACTAGGAGTGAGATAGTGTTATCAATATATCTTGATATCGATCGATGAAGTATGTGAGACATTGATCGATATGTCGCTAAGAATTAGTCGACAATAAAGATATCGATCGATGATATAGAGTTCTCGTCGATCGATGTCGAATCGCGAAACCTGCAAAAATCATTCAAGTCCAAATCAAACCTTCAAGGTATCAACAGCATAAGATTCACAATCCTGACACTAGATAATCGTTAGAAACTTCAAAACCATCCCAAATTCACGCCTAATCATAAGTTCTAGTTCATCTCAAAACTCAACTCTAAA
>NW_013617553.1:9891-12631 GCF_000695525.1 Brassica oleracea var. oleracea | reverse complement strand
AATTCTCATAGGCTAAATGTCTGATTTCATCAAGCTCGTTAAGCTGGATGAGTCTCCTTTCAGTAGCAGGCTTTATATCAAAATTCAGAAGTTTAGTGGCCCAAGCTACTTTATGCTCCAGTTCGACTGGTAAATGACAAGATTTGCCAAAAAGGAGGTGGAATGGTGTTGTTCCCAACGGTGTCTTATAGGCAGTCATGTAGGCCTAAAGTGCATTATCTAGTTTCCTAGACCAATCCCTTCTGGAAATTACTACAGTTTTCTCTAGAATTTCTTTGATTTGCCGATTAGAGACTTCTACTTGTTCACTGGTTTGTGGGTGGTAGGGCGTAGCTACTCTATGCTGAACACCGTTCTTTTTAAGTAATCAATCAAAGACCTTATTGATGAAATGGGTTCCACCGTCACTGATGACTATTCTAGGAACTCCAAACCGTGGGAAGATTATGCTCTTGAAAAGCTTAATAACGACAGATGCGTCATTGGTTGGGGAAGCTATTTCTTCAACCCATTTGGATACGTAGTCTAGAGCGACTAGTATATACTTGTTTCCGTATGAGGATGGGAAAGGACCCATGAAATCAATCCCCCAGCAATCAAAGACTTCTACTTCCAGAATGAACTTCTGTTCCATTTCGTGTCTTTTGCTGATTTTTCCTCGTCTTTGTCATCTGTCACATTGTGTTATAAATGCATGGACATAGCGAAAAGTCTTTTGCCACAAGAATCCAGCTTGAAGGATTTTCGAAACCGTTTTATAGGTGGCAAAATGTCCTGCATAGTCAGATCAATGACATTGGTATATAATGTCTGGAATTTCAGCTTCGGATACGCATCGTCTGTATATCCCATCAGAGCAATGCCTGTAGAGGTATGGTTCATCCCAATGATATCTTCTAACATCTCTGAAGAATTTCTTCCTCATATATCCCTTGAGTTCTTCAGGCTCGACTTCGGCTGCCAAATAGTTAACTATATCAGCAAACCAGGGTCGATCTTTTGATTTCCTTCCAATTGCGTGCACCTCCCGTTGCGATTCTTCATCAGGTGTAAGATTTATCTTATCACCAGAAACGTTAACCGTTATGTCAATATTTATTTTTATAGACGAGGTGCTGCGAATTTGGTTACTAGGGAATCAAGGTGTTGCGATACTGTCGTTATCGATCGATGTATCACTACTTGAATCGATCGATATGTTTTCTTTCACATCGATCGATGTCTCATTAGAAGTAAGAGATATTTGACCTACGAAAGATGTGCCTATGTGTGCAGCGTTCTCTGTTGGGAAGAAATTGTCTATTGGGACGTTATCCTCTTTTCTGATTCGAGAAAGATGGTCAGCGACTTCATTATCTACTCCTCGTTTGTTTTTAATTTCAATATCAAACTCTTGGAGTAGTAAAATCCAGCGTATGAGTCGAGGTTTTGCATCTTTCTTTTGCATCAAATATTTAATGGCAGCGTGGTCAGTGTGAACTATCACATGTGTGCCAATTAAATATTGACGGAATTTTTCAAATGCATAGACTACGGCGAGTAGTTCTTTTTCTGTTGTTGCATAATTCCGTTGCGCTTCATCAAGCGTACGACTGGCATAGTAGATGGCATGCAGCTTTTTATCTTGGCCCAAAACTGCTCCTATCGCAAAATCACTCGCATCGAACATGATCTCGAAAGGGAGATTCCAGTCGGGGGCTTGAACGTTGGGGGCAGTAATAAGGGATTTTTTTAAATCATCGAAAGCTTTCATGCATTCTGGGGTAAAGTCAAACTTTACTTCCTTGCACAAGAGGTTATTTAAAGGTCTAGCGATCTTCCTAAAATCTTGTATAAACCTCCTATAAAATCCGGCGTGTCCGAGAAAAATTCGCACGTCTTTTACATTTTTGAGTGCGGGTAGACCGGTCATTACCTCGATTTTAGCTCAATCTACCTCTATACCAGCGGCGGAAACCTTATGTCCTAATATGATGCCATTGTTAACCATAAAATGGCATTTTTCCCAATTTAGGACAAGGTTCTTTTCTTCGCATCTTTCCAATACCTTGCATAAATTATCGAGACAACTCTTAAAATTTGATCCGTAGACTGAAAAGTCATTCATAAAGACTTCCATAAAGTCCTCAATCATGTCTGTAAAGATAGACATCATGCAACGTTGGAAAGTTGCGGGAGCATTACAAAGACCAAATGACATTCTGTGATACGCAAATATTCCATAGGGGCATGTAAAGGTCGTATTTTCTTGATCATCCGGATGTATGGGAATTTGAAAGAATCCGGAATATCCATCAAGAAAACAATAATATTGGTGATTGGCTAAACGCTCCAGCATTTGATCAATAAAGGGCAGGGGAAAGTGATCTTTCTTAGTAGCAGCATTTAATTTCCTATAGTCGATACACATCCTATGTCCAGTAACGGTACGGGTCGGGATGAGTTCATCGTTTTCGTTCTTCACTACTGTAATACCTCCCTTTTTGGGTACAACATGTACGGGGCTTACCCATTTACTATCCGAAATAGGATAGATAACTCTACCATATAGGAGTTTAATAATTTCCTTTTTGCCTACTTCTTTTAAATAAGGGTTTAATCTCCTTTGCTGTTCTACCGACGTTTTTACGTCGTCTTCCAAATGAATACGGTGCATGCCGAGATCAGGAGAAATACCAGGAATATCATCGAGAGAGTACCCGATTGCTTTCCTGTACTTGCGTAGTTTATTTAATAATAA
>NW_013617553.1:5410-9243 GCF_000695525.1 Brassica oleracea var. oleracea | reverse complement strand
GTACTCTGATAGATCGATCAGCTAGAACCAAGGTTATCGGAGTTGTCATAAACTAATTATATCCCAAGGTTACTGCAACGGATAAGGCATAAGATTTACGCTAGGGCCAAGATCACATAGTGATAGAGGAAAACGCGTGTTCTTTATATTGCAATCTAGGACGAAACTACCAGGATCAGGCCTCTTAGCTGGAGCTTCTCCTTGAATCATGGCGCTTACTTCCTCTGACACCATCAACACGCTATGTTCAGCAGTTGGATAATTTGGAGACGTCATATCCTTCACATACTTCTTTATCGAGGGTGCTATTTTCATAGCATCACTAAGGGACATCTCCATAGTAAGTTTATCCAATGTTTCTTGCAGAACGCATATTCTAATGATTTCTTAGTCTGCGATTTAGGAGGGTATGGGGGTAGGGTTCTATAGACTCTCTCAATCGTTGGTTCGGGTCGAGTGGGACGTCGATCGATAGGGTTATTCGGATGTTGATCGACGACAGGATCCACTGGTCGATCAACGTGGATGCCATTCTGTCGATCGATTTCGGCCTCAATTTCCGAATCGTCTTCTACTTCTAAATCTATAGTCTTTTTCTTATTAATCTCAGTGGTAGACTTCCCGTTTTCGCGAGAAGATTTTGGGTCAGGGTCATCAAGAAGTATATAGGCTGAGAATCGCTCTTGCATGTTTCATCAGCATTAGCAGAATTGCCAATTTCGGTGTTGCTCTTCGTGTTTGTCGCGAGACGTTTCCCACTACGCAACATTACGGCACTGACTTGACGTTTCGGGTTTAAATCAGTTCCCCGGGGAAGACGTCTTGTTTCTCTTTTGATGGCAGTCACAATTTCAGCTACTTGACTTTCTAAGTTTCAGATAAGTTCACCCAAAGAATCTGCCTTTTCCATTAACTTTCCGTAAACCATATTTATTTTTCCGTAAAAAACTGACTTCGCTTTACTGTTTCCAGTAAGTGCTTGTCTGATATTGAACTTTTCCTTTCCAGTGCGTGATTTCACAGCAATGTCATAGACTTTGGTGAAACTAACAATGTTAAACACAGAATAGGGGGCTGAATAGCTTGCCTCTTCTTCTAATTGATTTTCCATATCGAACAAGGCATCATCTTCGATCTGGGCTATATCAGATAGGTGTTGATTCTGAAGAAAAGAGTGGAGTGAATTGAGGGAATTCTTGATCTCTTCCAAATCTGAATTATCTTTTGAATTTATCGAATTTCCTATTTCTTTATCCATCTTTTCATAGGATTTTCCTGTTGCTACATTTTCGATAAGGCGTCTACCATCTTCGGGGCTCCTAGTGACAAAATTTCCTTCACTCGCCGTGTCGAGTGTGGTTTTGTAGCTCAAGTTAACACCTCCATAGAAGATGTTAAGGAATTGTGGTTCTGAATAACCATGATGGGGACATTCAAGTTCATAGCTCTTGAATCTTCCCCAGGCGTTTTTAAACGAGTCACGTGGATCTTGGCAGAATGTAAAGATTTGTCTCCTTACATCCCAATAGCGATCATCATCGAAAAATTTCTTAAGGAAGGCATTTCTAATCTGTTCCCAACAAGTAAGGGATCCTGTTGTTAAATAGTTTAGCCATCTGAGAGCTTCTCCCTCTAAGGAAAATGAGAATAGTTTGCAACGATTGTATTCATCTGGGATTAATTCTTCCAAACCTTCGATGTGATCTTGTGGGTGCTCAGAGAGAGATCCACGGAATGGGTTTCGACGAACCATACAGTAGTAATCTGCATTAAACCTAGATTTCTTGGTATCGTCTCCTGGTATTTTAATAGCGGACCTATTGGAATAGGTTCTACCAGGGTCTAGGTAGTCTTGCATAGGCAATTTTATCTCTTCACCTTTTATCAAGGTGGGATTTATCTTAACAGGGATTTCAGTCCCCTGTTTAGTTTGGCTAGTTTCATTGCTTAATTGACCTATTGGTTCAGTTTGGACTACTTCCTCATTAATAAGCTCGGTAAGAGAAGACTTACCTGCTTCCGGCTGGGCGGTATCGATCGATGTCGGGAGCTCGGTGTCGATCGATGTCGGGAGCTCCGTGTCAGTCAATTCTTCGGTTTCCACGTCGCTCGATATCATTACATCTTCGTCGATCGATGCTCGGCCGAGTTCTATGTTCTCCATTCTTAGTGTTTGCGTAGACAGAGAAAGAAAGAAAACTTAGCAAGTTTTTCGTAACAAGTCTATACTAAATTCTAAATTAAATCTAATGGTAATAAGAAAGAGTCTCCAGCAACGCACCAAATTTGATATCACTCAAATTACCCTAATGAGTGAATTACTCTCTCAGATAAGAGGTTCAGATGTAGTACTTAGGATCGAATCGACAAGGACTCTAGGATTACTCAACAGATCTAAGGTATTAGAAATAAAGATAGACTAAGAGGTTTATTTGCTTAAAAGCAGTAAATTATGAGTCGAATAAGGTAATTGTTCGGCGGTTTAAGTTGAAGTTGTTTTAAGGATGGGAAACCAGCTAGACTTAGGCAAATTCTCAGGTATGAAAAGCATGTAACTTAGTTTAGACTAAAGGGTTTGACGGTTTATGAACTCAAACAATGGTGAACCAGATGGGTTTCTTTACTAGATCTCGGATCTCAACTGTCATCTATTGATCTCGAGAAAGAGTCGATCGATGTGACTTTATGCACATCGTTCGATACACCTTTCAAAACAATTGATCGACACAACGTTAGTCGCGTCGATCGACGGTTCTTCTAGAAAGCTTTGTGAGCGGGTTTGAATCTGTTCTCTAACGTTCTAGTCCAACTCTCGTTGTTATCTAGTCAGTTAGATCATGCTGGCTAATTCAGGTATTGAAGGTAACGGTTGGTTATCTCAATTAATCCTAAGGTCTAAAATGAGGGTGATCAATCCTAATTTTACCATTAAGTTCAACAAGCATGAAAGAACTATCAAAACACCTTTTTAACAATCTTATTAGCATCATATATTTTCAACCTTTATGAGAAACATAAATCTAACAATTGTGTTTACTCAGACATATTCATGAGAGACGAAGTCATGATGGTTTGAATAAAACTCAAATGAAATATTGAACATAGAAAGTAAGAGTAATAGAAATAAAGGAGTTCATGATCTTTTCTGTTATGCAGTCTGAGATCTATCTCTCTAAATCCTAAGATCTCCTAATAGTAGCCAAAATGCTCCTTCTCCAAACTATATCTTTAGGCCAGTCTGCTTCTAAAATGATACAAAACCCTAGTACATATAGCCTCACAGGCGGCTAAGGGCTTAGGTTACAATTAATAAACTTTTAGGAAATGAAATCTTCAAATTTCGTGATTAATCCTCGGGTGATCCAACATCGATCGATGTCGCTCAACGGTTATCGATCGATGTCGCTCAACGGTTATCGATCGATGTCGCTCAACGGTTATCGATCGATGTCGCTCAACGGTTATCGATCGATGTCGCTCAACGGTTATCGATCGATGTCGCTCAACGGTTATCGATCGATGTCGCTCAACGGTTATCGATCGATGTCGCTCAACGGTTATCGATCGATGTCGCTCAACGGTTATCGATCGATGTCGCTCAACGGTTATCGATCGATGTCGCTCAACGGTTATCGATCGATGTCGCTCAACGGTTATCGATCGATGTCGCTCAACGGTTATCGATCGATGTCGCTCAACGGTTATCGATCGATGTCGCTCAACGGTTATCGATCGATGTCGCTCAACGGTTATCGATCGATGTCGCTCAACGGTTATCGATCGATGTCGCTCAACGGTTATCGATCGATGTCGCTCAACGGTTATCGATCGAT
>NW_013617553.1:2619-4992 GCF_000695525.1 Brassica oleracea var. oleracea | reverse complement strand
AAGCAGGTAAGTTTTCTCTTACCAATCATTCCATTCTCTAGGTGACTGATTCAGTTCGTAGAGAGATTTCCTGAGAAAACATACCATATTTTATTTTCCTTTCTTCATGTATCCCTCTGGCTGCTCCATGTAGACTCGTTCCCTTAGCACCCCATGTAGAAATACTGTTTTGACATATAGCTGCTACAGTTCTAGATCGAAGTGAGCCACCGCAGATAGTAGAAACTGTATTGATACATGTTTGACTACCGGAGCAAGGACCTCGTTGTACTTTACACCCTCAACTTGAGCATATCCTTTTGCCACTGATAGACCATGGATTTGACCCACTTTTACCCATGGTTTATAATTGTTTTAACTACTATTTATTATATTCTAGAGTCTATTTAGTATTTTGGAAGAAAGTGATGATTTTGGAGCATTTTGGAGATATTTGGAGAAAGCATCCGAGCTGACCATCGAACACGACCATCGGTCGATATTGGAGAAGAATAATCGATCGATGTTCACATCTTGACATCGATCAACAGCGAAGCGAGCAGAAAGCCCGTTTTGACCCAGCTGACTTAGAGCCCAAGTCTTCACCAATTTACAAGATTACCCCTGACGAGTTTTAATCTAATTATATAAGCTTTGCCAACATGTTAGAGAAAAAGTGTTCTTTCTTGTTTTACTATTTTCAAAGCTAAAGATTTTCAAGGATTTTTAATAGATTGGAGAGAAGATCCAAAGAGATTTATGATTGGAATTCCATTGATATCTATCTATTTATCTATGCAGTTTTTATACCTTATTGCTGTTATGAATTGCTTAGCCATGTCTTAGTAGTTCTCTTTGTTAGATTTAGAGTTTAAATAGGATATGAGGGATTAGCCCCAACTATAGATTGCTAAGTTGTGATATTCATCTTTAGGATTGTCATTAATGCTTACTTCTAGATTAGCTACGTAGGAGTTGTAGACAAAAGCGATAGCTTGCATCTATGATATCACTCATATTACCCTAAAGAGTGAATTTACTCTCTCAAATAAGAGGTTCAATTTCAGTACTTAGGGATCAAATCCACAAGGAGCTAGGGAACCTAATAAATCTAATCGGATTTGTTAAGTTCGATGGTTTAATGATTAAAATTTAAATTTGCAGTTTTATTGAGCAAGTAATTGCTCGATTGATTGGTTGAGATTTTGGTTCTTAAAGGAAATAGCTAGACTTATGGTTTTTATTCAGGAAACTTGGAATTATTATCCTACAGATGCCTAATGAGTTGCATGCATTATAATGTAGAGCTCAACTACTAAGCAACAAGTCGATCAGCTCTCGCGTTTCTGGACTTGTCTATTAACTAGATCTAATGACCCAAACAAATGTGTTCGATCAATAGCAAGTGTCGATCGATTATTCTATAGGGATATCGATCGATACACCTTTCACTCCGTCGATCGATTATCCAGTACGGATATCAATCGACACGCTTCTAGTTAAGCTTTATGCGCGGGTTGAATGATGTTCATTAAGCTCACTAGATCAGCTCTCGCATTACTCTTAGCAAGAATCTTAGCTCAATTAGAATTGTTTCAGGATGAGAATGAAGCTATCGCTTTTATCTACCAATCCAAGGGCAAGTTCTAGGTAGCTAATCTAGAATCAGGCATTAATGACAATCCTAATGATTTTTATCACAACTCAGCAATCTATTGTTGGGGTTAATCCCTCATAACCTATTTAAACGTTAAAATCTAACAATGGAACTACTCAGACATGGCCAAGCAATTCAAAACATCAATTAGGTAAGAAAACTTCATTAGAATAGTAAATAGACATCAATGGAGTTCCAATCACAAATATAACTTTGGATCTTCTCTCCAATCTATCAAAATCCTAAAAACCTTTTGCTGATAATAGTAAAACTAGAAACACAAGAAATCACACTTTTGTCTCTAACATGGTGGCAAAACTTATACAATTAGGTTAAACCTCGTCATGGGTAATCTTGTAAATTGGTGAAGACTTGGGCTTCAAGTCGGCTATGACCAAACGGGCTTTCTGCGTGCTTCGCTGTCGATCGATGTTCACATCAGAACATCGATCGATATTTGTTCCTCAATATCGACCGATGGTCGAGCTCAATGGTCATCTTGGGTGCTTGCTCCAAATATCTCCAAAATGCTCCAAATCATCACTTATCTCCAAATCACTCCTGATCTTATAAATATAATAAATAGACTCTATAATATAATAATTAGTAGTAAAAACACTTATAAACCATGGGTGAAAGTGGGTCAAACCCATGGTCTATCATAAGTCGTCTAGGATAAACAGGTTAGTTTTGCATTTGAACGGATTGTGTCAGAAATTTGACTTTTCGTGGACAAC
>NW_013617553.1:0-2178 GCF_000695525.1 Brassica oleracea var. oleracea | reverse complement strand
TCCCGAGCAAGCACATAGGTTCCTAATTCATCTTGTTCATCACAAGAATTTCCTGATTCTGACTCAGTATCATCTTTCGAATCTGCAATATTCTTTCATGTAGTGTTCTGATCTTGAACTTGAGCTTCCACTGAAGCTCCACCTGAGTTTGAACTCTCCCCTTCACATATGTCTTCCAGCACACTTCGGAAAGTGACTCTTTTGTTTGTAACCTTTGACTCGGATCTTTCTTCAACACTCACTTGTTCCTTCTCAAGATCCTTGAATAGTTTCTCTTCATTGAACACTACGTCTTTGCTGACAGAGACCTTCTGCTCCTCCAACAACCATATTATATATCCTCGTGTCCCTTCAGCATAGCCCAAGAAGATTCCTCTAGCTTCTCTAGGACTCGTCTTTTCTATGACTTGATGAACATACACAATACAACGAAAACATCTCATATGTCCATACCCTGGTTTGTGCCCTGACCATCTTTCCTCAGGTATCTCAAACTTGATTGAAGCACTTGGTGACCTGTTGATCACATATACTGCTATTGACGCTGCTTCAGCCCAATTGCTTCCATCAAGACCCGTCCCAGTTAACATTGATGTGACTTTGTCTATGATGGTCATATTCATCCGTTCTGAGATCCCATTTTGCTGAGGCGTGTAGAGCCATGTCTTGTGTCTTCTTATATCGGCTTCCTTGCACAGCTGATCAAACTTTTGGTTGCAAAACTCCAAACCGTTATCAGCCCTTAAGCTTTTAATCTTCATGCATATTTGATTTTCCACCAGTGCTTTCCATTCTGCAAAACAATTAAACACTTCATGTTTAGCTTTCAGAAAATAATTCCAAACTTTCTTAGAGTAATCATTTGTGAAGGTTAGGAAGTATTGAGCCCATGATAAGTTGGAAATAGTGTTTGGTGATCCCCAAAGATCAGAATGGATGTAGTCTAGAACCGCCTTCGTAGTGTGTTTTGCCTTTGGGAACTCAAGCGTCCCTACATCCTCCTTCTTCAGATATCATCTCCTAACCAACGTTTCCATTGATCGAAGACTCATATGTGCAAGCCTTGTGTGCCATCTTTTCGTGAGATCAACACTCCCTGCTGCTGTGATTGCTTCTTGTCTTCTTATAATGCCCTGGAGATAGTATAATCAGTTGTTATACATTCCAGACAGCACTTCCCTGCCTCCTTTGTAGAACCTGACCATATAGTCCCTTCCATTGTAGCTGCAACCAGACTGTTCTAGTTGTCCATAGGATATCAAATTTCTCTCCACCTCTGGGATATAACGAACTTCACTCAATGTGACCGATGATCCATCCTTGTTGTCTATGGTTATTTTTCCCATTCCTCGAACTATGCAGAATGAGTTCTTTCCCATCATCACTTTATTCCCTTCAAATTCCACAAACTCTGATAGAAGATCCATTCGTTGCGTGATATGAAAAGTGCAACCTGATTCCAACACCCACTCTTCATGTGATACTATCAGACTGACTGTCAAGGCTATTGGCCCTGAAAGATCCTTTGCCACGTTTGCTGAGTTTCCTAAATTTAAGGAGTGAGATGTTTTTTTGCGTTCTGGACAGTCTAGTTTCCAGTGTCCATCGCTTCCACATATCCAACAAGTCTTATCTTGTTTTACATTATACTTGCCTACTGATTTAGGCCTAAATCTGCTCTTTAATTTGTTGTTCCATTGCTTGTTGTTTCCTGAATCATTTATGGTCGATGTTCTTCCCCTTGACTCACTATAAAGATCCTTTGAGTGTATGCCTCTTGTTGTCAACCCCTGCTGCTTTATCTCCGCCTCCTTGGAGTATGCCGCAGTGATGACTTCGTTGACAGTCAGCGTGGCTTTCCTGGTTCCATACTGTATGGTATGTACCAATGGCTCATAGGCTGTAGGCAGCCCAGAGATTAGTTGAATGGCTTGATCTTCATCTGAGAAGTAGATCTTGATACTTGCCAAATCAGCTAGGAGCTTTAGGAAAGAGGAGTAAAAGTTCTCTTCCATTGGTTTATTTTCTTCCATCCTGAAGCAAGAAAATTTCTTCTTGAGATACATGAAGTTTGGCAAAGACTTTGATTGGTAGTCTCTCTCAAATGGTTTTACCATTCTAAGAGTTGTAATCTCATTCATTATCTTCCTCAAGATTACATCACTAAGACAAGTGATG
>NW_013617552.1:29343-43005 GCF_000695525.1 Brassica oleracea var. oleracea | reverse complement strand
TGCATTAAGAGGGTTGTTACATAGGGGTCCTAGGATAGCCATAAATATATTATGCAGTTACTTCAACAGGTTGTGTCAGCGCATACCCAGAGAAACTTATATCCATGGAGACAGAGTTTGTGGAGACAATGTGTCAGCTGGAGCGCTTCTTCCCTCCAGCCCTTTTTGATATCATGTTTCACCTTCCACTACATTTATCAAGAGAGGCACGGTTGGGAGGACCAGTTCACTTCCGATGGATGTATCCCTTCGAAAGGTTTGATCAACATCTCTCTTCAATATATCCACTTCCCACAATGATGTTTGACTAATATTCATATTTCCTGAGTTATAGGTACATGAAAACACTAAAGGCTTTTGTTAAGAATTATGCAAGGCCAGAAGCATGTATGGCTGAGGCGTATTTAGCTGGAGAATGTGTTGCATTTTGTTTAGAGTTCCTTAAAGAATCAGTACCAGTTCAAGAAGCAGTTAATCGTAATGAAGATGTTGAGGCTGATAGAATGGTGGTTGAAGGCCGACCTCTGCAGAAGGGTATAGAGGTTACCCTGTCAGATAAAGATAGAGACATTTCACATCGATATGTGCTAATGAACATGGCATCTTTGGATCCCTTTCTTGAGTAAGTAATTCTCTATGTTTCTTCTACTTGTTTTACTCATAATTTCATTTTCATATACTGTTGTTTAATTTAAAATCAGGATGCATTTGGAAGAGTTGCAAGCTAAGGATGCTCGATTGGCTAAAAATGAAACTTTGTTATGAAAAAACCATACTGAACACTTTACAAAATGGCTTAAAAATAAGGTTACAAACTCCAAATTCTTTTCTTGATTATTATTGTAAATACTGGTTAGCTTGTTTGGTGATGACTGGTTAGCTTGTTTGGTGATGACTGGTTAGCTTGTTTGGTGATGACTGGTTAGCTTGTTTGGTGATGACTGGTTAGCTTGTTTGGTGATGACTGGTTAGCTTGTTTGGTGATGACTAGTTAGCTTGTATCATGATGCCTGGTTTGTATCTTATGACTGGTTAGCTTGTAGATTGATGATTGGTTTCGTGGTACATATTATCATGTTTTGATTATAATTTAAGTACCTCGGCTTGATGATAATCCTCTGATTTCCTGCGGCAGATTCATTTAGACTCAAAAGATAGTCATTCTAAGGAGATAAGGTGGTTGGCATTTGGACCAAGAAATGTTGCTTTAGCACATAAAGGATTCATCATCAATGGCCAACGGTTTCATACTGATGCGGTCAAGCTGAAGACACAAAACAGTGGAGTAACTTATGAAGCCTTTAGCATGTGTAGATCAAGTGCAAGAGATATGAGACAGGTCGCGGATATGATTACATACTATGGAGTGATAAAGGAGATTTTGGTCATCGACTATCACATGTTCAAAGTGCCACTCTTTAGATGCAACTGGGCAAACACAGCGAATGGTGTGAAGGAAGAAGATGGCTTCACTCTTGTTAACCTTCATATGAACCAAGCAGCCTATTTGAAAGATCCATTCATTCTACCTTCTCAAGCGAAACAGGTTTTCTACTCTAGGGAGGATGATGCTTCAAATTGGTATGTTGTTATGAGAGCACCACCTAGAGGTTATCATGAATTGGAAACAGAAGAGGATTTAGGTGGTGCTCCTTTACCTGTCCAAGAAGTTGATGATATGGGTGATGATATGGATGATGATAGTGTATATGTTAGGGATGATTGTGAAAGTTTATTAGTGGTAGATTGATGATATGTTGTATGCTTGTGTGATGGTTTGTATGAATGTGATAATGTTGTGTTATGGGATTTGAATAATTATATTGATTTTTGGAATTTTAATATTTTATATTGTTTTTATTTCATATTTTCGAATTAATTATTTAAAAATCAATTCAATAATTATTATTAATTAATTTTGGCATAATTATAAAACTAATTAATAACACGAAACATTTGCTATCTTTGTTACTAGGAAAAATCAAATTATTTGGTTCTAATAACATTTATTAAACGTTATTATAAATACTAACAATTACGAACACAAAAGCGCTATTGTTATACACTTAGTAATAGCACAGAGGAAAATCACTATTAAAAGGGTTGGACTTTTTATAACGGGTGATGTCAGAGCGTCCAAGGAAACGCTATTAAACCAAAATGATAGCGCTTTTCGTCCGCTATTACTAACCACATTTCCTGTAGTGTGGGAACAGTGAAATTTAAGTATGGGGGGATGTTTACTAATATTAGTGTGTTCATGAGTATTATCAAAATGTTTTCGAAAGAGTTTTATTGAGTCAAGAAGGGAATAGTGAACTTATTAGATTTTTGCTTGTTATCTAACGACTCTTTAGCACCATTCTAGACTTACTGACTGCAGATAGTACTAAAGATACTAAAGTGGATCAACCTGTCAACTATTCACACTTGCTGAGATTGTTTGAATGAACCAAAGCTGACCTCCAACACTAAACTTGACACAACTGCTTGTCTTGGGGCTTGGTATACATGGGATCAGATTCTTCAAACAAGTCTGGAAGGTAAAGCCTTGTGTAGATTTATCACATTTTCTCTCTCTATTTCGACCCTAGATTTATAGGTAGAGATATTTATTTTAAAAAACGAAAAGAAAGAAAGAAAAAAGAAAAAGAAAAAGAAAAAGAAAAAGAAAAAAAAATATAAAAATATATATATATATATATATATTTAATAGGTGTTAGTTAGGTGGAATCCGAACAAAACTTGGTGGCTACAACCCTTAAGGCTTGCTTCATAAGGATTCCAACAAAAAGAATTCGAATGAGACTTGGTGGCGGCAATCATCAAGGTTCGATTCACATGAATTCTTGTATATAGGTCAAAAATAAGTGAACAGGACTTGCAAGACCCATTCTTACCCTGGCTCCTCTGATGTTGCTGGATCCATCAACATGCAGGACCCATTCTCCCTCTTCCTTTGTTTCGCTTCGGAGGAGTACTTCTTGCTCCAGAGCTGAGAGCAAGGTAGGGGAGAATTTGGGAGACAAGTAGGGAATAATTCAGCCACAAAGTCCGCCAGGACCTATGACTTTATAACTGTAGATGGTGGAAAAATCACATCGTATTCCCCTAGTTCCACAGCCCATTTCGGCGTCCGGAAACTTCAGGCTTGTGGAGGACCAATTTTATGGGGAAGGAAATGACGACCACGATTGGGTGAGCCTGGAAATAGGGCTGCAGCTTACAGGCATCGACTATCAGAGCTAAGGCCAGCTTCTCCAGATGGCTGTAGCGGGTCTCTGCATCTAGGAGAGCCTTACTCATATATTAGATTGGTAACTGCTTGCTTCCTTCCTCGCGCACTAGGACGGCGCTAACAGCATGCTCCGAGACCCCTAGATATAGCAGCAGGACCTAGCCGAGCAGTGGCTTGGATAGGAGAGGAGAAGTGGTAAGATAAGCCTTGAGTTCATGGAGAGCGGATTCGCACTCTTCTGTCCACTGAAAATCCTTTGGGTTTTTGAGGGTCCCAAAGAAGGCGTGAGACATGTCGGAGAGCCTGGAGGTGAACATGCGCAAGGCTGCCATTCTTCCTGTTAGCTTTTGGACCTTTGACGTTCTTCGGGGAAGGGATTGAGTGAATGGCCCTGATTTGCTCTGGATTGGCTTCGATGCCCCAGTGGGTTACAATGTACCCGAGGAACTTGCCGGAACTGACCCCAAATGAGCATTTAGCTGGATTGAGCTTCATGTTGTACTTCCGGAGAGTTGAGAAGGCTTGCTGCAGGTGAGATATGTGGTCCTAGGCCTCTAGAGATTTGACCAGCATGTCGTCGATGTAGACCTCCATGGTCCGCCCTATCTGGTCCGCAAACATCATGTTCACAAGCCTTTGGTAGGTTAATCCCGCGTTCTTTAAGCCAAAAGGCATGTCTTTGCAGCAATAGATTCCTCTGGATGTTATGAAGGATGTTTTTTCCTGGTCTTCCGGATGGATGAGTATCTGATTGTAGCCGGAGAACGTGTCCATGAAACTCATTAGCTGATGCCTCATGAAGAATGTCTTTTCCTGGTCTTCCGGATGCATGAGTATCTGATTGTAGCCGGAGAACGCGCCCATGAAACTCATCAGCTGATGCCCCACTGTGGCATCGACCAGCTTATCGATGTGAGGCATAGAAAAGGGGTCCTTTGGGCAGCACTTGTTGAGGTCTGTGAAGTCTATGCAGACTCTCGACTTCCCGTTCTTCTTCTTGACTACGACCACGTTAGCTAGCCACTCTGGGTACTGTACCTCGTGAATGAACCCTGCGCCGACCAAGGTTTTAACTTCGTCGTTGATGATTGCATCCCTTTCGGGGGAAAACTTCCTCCTCTTTTGGTCTTGTATCTGCCCCGGCTTATGTTCCCAGAATCCCTGGTTGGTCTTGGAGAGGGTCTTTCATCTTGCTCGGTTTGGTCTGGCCTGACCGCCTTGGGGTCTGGCTTTAGGTGCGTCTTAGTGCAACTGGCGACATCTTCTTTCCATTTTACCTTTGCCTAGGCTCGGGATAGGACGTCTTCCATGGTCTTGCACTGGTATTTGGTCAGCTCCTTATAGAGGTCCCCGTCGGGGAGCAAGCCTCTGTTGAAGGCAGAGATTGCAGTGGGGATGTTACATCCGGGAATGGCCACCTTCTCTTGATTGAAGCGGGCTATGTAAACTCGTAGGGGTTCAGCCCGATGCTGGAGGATTTCGTATAGACCGTCAGAGGTTTTCTCCAGGTCTCTGCTGCTGGCGAATTGCTCCAAGAATACTGAGTATAGCGAAGGAGGATATGGACCTGGAGGGTAGGTTGACGTACCATTGCAAGGCGGGTCCGATCAGGGTTGAGCTGAATCCCTTGCACATGGTAGCTTCGCGTGACTCCTTTGGAGTGCTACAGCGAGCAACCTTTGTCTGTATTGGACGACATGATAGTCCGGATCCCTGGTACCATCATACGCTTTTGTTCTAGGAAAGGAGAATTTCCTGGGCATCTCGATCAGGGTGATCTCATTCGTGAAAGGAGTGTCGGCGTAGGAGTCGGGGTTGCTTTTCCGGATTGGGGGAGCTACCCCTGGGAGCCTTTCTACCATAGATTGCATGGCGTCGAGCCTCTTGGAGAACAACTCCTCTAGGTAAGCAGCCATAGGAGACTCCGTCGTTGCTACTCCCTCGGGTGCTTCCTTGTCTGGTTTCGACTCAGATTCGTTGTCTTCTATATCGTAGATCCGAGCACCCTTAATCTCCTCCAGAGTTAGGTGTCTCCAAAGTTGACATGGGTCGGATATGAGTCCAGAAAAAACGCTTCTTGTTATTTGCCGTGTTGAGGGCTTGGTTTTCGTCTTAGAGGGTTAGGTTCTCCGATTCGAGCTGGTTGAGCTTCTCGGCGCTCTGCTCCAGTTGTTTGGAATGCTCGTCGAGCTACTCCTTCAAGCTCTGGACTTCTGAGGAGAGCTCGGGATTCTCCACAACCTCTTCTCGAGCTCTGTGCAGCTCAGTTAGTTGACTTTATAGACCATCGAGTTGCCTTTGGAGCTCGGCATCTCTCTGGGTAGCTTCAGGTAGCTCGTTCTGCTCATCCACCGCCATTATCACATAGTTTGGATTACTCCCCTCCTAGCGCCAAACTGTTAGGGGATTTTTGTGTAGGATCTTTGTGAGTACCACAAAACGATAGACAAGCTTTGTATTTTGTATTGATTTGAAAAGAATAAAACTTGAAGAGATGTTTTATTGAGTAAACAAGCCGGACTTACAATAGATTGAGTAAGAACCCTAGTTCTAGCCGCCTAGCTCTAATTTCTAAGTCTTGAAGTGTCGTTTTATTGTTCTAGGGTTTAGCCTCCCCTTATATAGTTGTTTTGAGGTCGGCCTTAGTCGGTTTGAGTAGGGTAAACTCTTCCATATTCGGAAATATGGAAGTGTCTCCATATCAGAAGCTTTCATATTCCCGGAGGAAGGGGGTTGTCCCTGGGACAGGACCCGGAGTGCTCCTAGCGGGGACCCGGGGCGTCTCCTAGTGGGGACAAGAGGCCAGTGTCCTGCCTGGGGTTTGGAGAAATTTAATACCTGAGTATTTTTCCCCAACAGGTGGCACGTGTCCATTTTTTTGCGGAATTTTTCCTTTTCAGGAAGGATTTTTCCCTTTTCTTGCCAGGACCGAGTTTCCTTTTTACGCTGGTCGTCTACATCGAGGATTCTCTGGGATATTTGGAAATATGGAAGAATCCCCTTATCAGAATATTTCCTTTTCCGGCTCTGTGAGGAAGGATGATCCCTGTGTATATAAAGGCTCGAGTGCTGATTTTCGGACAAGAAAGATGAATCCAGAACTTCTTGTGTTTCCGTCCTCAGTCGTGGGTGGCCATTCAAGGCCACATAGTCTTTTCACCAATCCTTTCTGATGCGCCCCAGTCCATGGATCAGTGCATGGAACCAGCTCAGCATGGAGATCAGGACATTCTGAACAATTCAACCGAGGTTCACCCATCCGACCGTACCAATCAGACTAACCGAGCCGTGTACCGGATCAACCCACGTATGTACGGAATGGAGTTTCGACTGGAACCACGAACAGACGACCAAAATGACCGTACTAGAACTCATATTTCCCGACCATCTCGACATTCTGAGGAGAATAGTCGAGCCAGACTTAGCTTGGGTCGTTAAGAACCCAAAGACGGAAATGCATTCTCACCCGGCGGACCATTAGGACAGTCCCGTGTGTGTCCTTCTCCTTACCGCCGTACACCCATCTGGTTCGGATGAACGTGGACAGTAGCCGAAGGATCATCCTTGACCAATCTGCACGGAAGACTGAGTCTTTGACTCATTTATTATTTCTAGTCAATATTTCTATTTCCTATGTATTATTTTTTGTGTTCTTATTTATTTCTCTTTGACTACAAACACTATATATATGTAGTCTCATTCTACGAATAAAATCAATCTAAGTTTGAGTTTATTTTCGTTGTCTTCTTTTCTCTGAGTGAGAGAGAGTTCTTTAGCTAGTTCATTGGTGTGAACCGGCTTGTTGATTTGGTGGTCAGCCAATTCATCTTTATGTGGTGTTTGGTGGTTAGCCAACGCACTACATTTTTTCTTAGGTGGTTAGCCTTAGATCGTGGGTATATCAAGAGCCATTCCGCATCTGTTGACGATCCTTTCAATCCATCTCAGTTCCAGAAGTGTCATTTGCCTTCTCGGGTCATATCCAACACCCAGCTAAAGTGATCCTTCAATTTAGGGCGTATCACTTTCTCCTCTCCCATTCCTTCATGGGGAGATGTTCTAAAGGCTGATAGTGAAGAAGTCCCGAAGGCGCCCCTGAGACGGCGTCGCTCATGTTTCTTTGATGACGGTCCTCGTTCCGAGATCCGGGAGGGAGATCTTGCTGATATTTGGAGGAAGTACACGATTCATCCTTCAGTGAGGATAAGGAGTCTTCCGAGTACGAGCGTGCCCTAGACGGAGGAGCGAGTGAGGTGGCTGTCTATGAGGTATAGCTAAAAGTGGGCTTCTGGGGCGGTATCCCGTCTCTTATAGCTAAAGTATCCTCTTACTTTGGTTTATGTCTCTCTCAACTTATACTCCCTTGACCTGGAGGACTTTAATGGCTATCTAAGTGCTCGGAGAATTACATGGATTCTCCGTCAGAGTGCATGAGATTCTATACTCCTATTATTTTGCCCCTCTGGTGAACAAAGCAGGGTTCTATCACCTCCGATCCCACGACGGCGCTCCTTTAGTAGGAGCCTTCAAGGGGTATAAGGGGTAATTATCCCTTTGGAGAATGTTGGAACAACCGGTATGTATTCATGACGATTCAGGAGCCATTCGGCTATCCTACGTCCTGGCGTACCGTCGGTAAGCTTTTCTCTATTATTTGAGCCTTGAGTTTACCATTCTTTTGGGACCTTGTATTTATTGATGCTTGGTTTTTTCCATCAGATATGTCTCGCCCGGTATCCTTCGCTGGAGAAGCAGTAGCGAAGCTTATAATGGGAGTTCCCCGGTGATTCCGGTGGATAAATTTCTGGTGAGCAAGGAGGCCTTTCGTCATAGCCGTATTTGGGGTAAACCTTTCCCTCTTAGTTTTTATCTGATAGGATTCCGTCTTCTTATTTCTTACGTATTTGGGGTAAACCTTTCCCTTTTCCCAGGGAACGTGGTGAGGCTCTCGGTGTCAGCCATCTATGACGAGCATCAAAAGGCAAAAATACGGAAGAGGCGTCTTTTTACACCCCTCCGCCGAGATTGGCGAGGGCCGCTTCGTCGGTTAATGGTCTTTCTTCCACCACATCAACTGGTGTTGGAGCTGCACCTAATCATGGCCCATTGGTAGACACTCATCAGAGGCTTCTTGGCGAGGTTTTCTTTCTCCGTAGCTAGGTGCAGGATATGGTGGCCCGTCGGGATCTATTGATTCAGAAGGTGAGGGCGTCGGCCAGGTGGGAGCTCATGAGGGAATGGCTAGAGAAGCGGGTAGAGCATTGGGATCCCGAAGAAGAGTACCACCAATATTTATTCCTGTTCGGGAGAATCAACCAGCAATCGGGGGGTTTTACCAAGGCTGCTACCCCGAAGTCCGTTGTGGGGTCACGATTCTCGGAGGAGCCTTTTTTTTAATGATTCTTCCTTGTTTTTGTTTTAGAGACGCTGGTTTTAGTTAAATCTCGCTTTCTTTTGAATAATGGCTCCTTGTAGCTCCTCTAGATTTTTTGGAATAATGGCTTGACGATTCTTTATGCATTCTTTTTCATCGAACCGTTTTGCACGCTATAATGGTAGCAACTCGAATCTTTAATGAGGACACTCTCCGTTTGCTTCTTGGCTGAGGTATCCTTTAGTAGACTCTTTTTGTCGTGGTAGGACCCACAGGGTACAATCGCTTCTTACCCTCTTTATAGGTTATTGGGATCCTTGGAATGGATTGAACCCGAGTTTTGACTTAAAACTAGAAAATGTCGTGAGGATCCGGAAGTCACTTTTATAACCCGGAGGTAGTTTCTGGATATTGGGGTTGCCCTAGACCTGGAGATTACGCAAGGACCAGAGGGTCGTCAGGGACCCCGAAGGTTACCGCTAGACCCTGCAATATTATCTTTGAACCCGGAGGTTTTTATAGACTCTGGAACCAGGAGGTTGCTCTTGTAAACCCAGAGGTCATGTAAGGACCCAAGGTTATCTGGGAACCCTGAGGTTTTTTGAGATCGTATTTGGACCCTGAGGTCAAGTGGGAACCTGGAGGTTTTCCCTTTTGATTCTGAGATCAAATTTGGAACCCGAAGGTTCTTCTTTAGATCCTGGGATCATGCTTGGAACCCGGAGGTTCTTCCTTAGATCCTGAGATCATATATGGAACCTGGAGGCCACACGGGAACCCGGAGGTTCTACTTTAGATCTTGTATATAGTACCCGATATCGTACGGGAAACCGTAGGTTTCCTCTTTAGATCGTGGGATCATATATGGGCCCTGAGTTCCTCGTGGGAACCCGGAATATTTGGTTTTTCAGGGACCGTACTCGGCCTTCCTAGGCATGACTACTACCGGTACCTTTTCGGATCTCGCATTATGCCGCTCGGAAGCTGGCCACTATCGAGTTCCTATGCTGCATTATGCTTTTGCAGGAAGCCACTATTAAACTTAGGGGGTGCTGGTGTGGGTGTAGTGACCCAAGTGCCAGACTTTACTGCTTTCCAAGTCTGGAGAACCAGAGATTTATAAGGTGCTCCTGGACTTTTGCACTTTTGATCCCTATATTTCACAGTACTTTTGCAAGTATACCCAATGTTCCATGTATTGTATAGCACGTAGCGTTTTAATAGATGTACTTTCACATGTGGTACTCTAGGGACCCCGATACGCCTTAGGCTGCACCGGAGCTTTAGGTAGTTTCGACAACATACTCGGGCTTGCGCGGACCCATTCCTGCTTTATGTCTCATACCCATTTTCTTTTTCTGTGGACATGCCACTTTTTGATAAGGTTTGGCCAGGATCGGAGGTCTCTTGAGACCTGATCCAGCCGTATGCCCCTTTAAGTATAATAATTTTCCTACTACCCTTATAGTCAGAACTATTTTTATTATAAGCTTTGTCCGTAGACGTTTAGCATATATAGGAGTAGGAAATCATAATGCGTAAATAGTATATAGTAGAATAGTAGAAATCATGGTCCGGAGACCGTATTAAAAATGATAGGCTTTTTGAAGTGCAGGGCGTTCCAGCAGTTGGGTTGTATTTTACCTTTGCTATCTTGTAGCCTATAGGCTCCTGCTCCCCACACCTCGATTACCCTATAGGGTCCTTCCCACCCGGGGGTGAGTTTCCCTGTCGTTTTTTCTACTCGTCGTAGAACCCAATCCCCTTTCTGGAACGTCCTGGTTCTCACTTTCTTGTTGTAGGTCCTGGTGACATCTTGCTGGTAGGACCAGTTTCTTACTCGAGTGGCTTCTCTCTTTTCGCCGAGTAGGTCTAGGCTCAGTGACATCAGTTCGTCATTCTTTTCTTTTCGCCGAGTAGTTGTAGGCTCAACGACCCTGAGACCGTTGTTATCACGTGCATCTCCGTTGGTATTATGGCCTCAGAGCCATAGACTCGCGAGTAAGGAGTTTTCTGTGTCGCCGCCTTGGGAGTAGTCCGGTAGGCCTAGAGGACTCCGTGTAATTCTTCTGCCCACTTCCCATGAGAACCCTCCAATCGCTTTTTTAGCATGTTGACCATGGTTTTGTTCGTGGATTCGGCTTGTCCGTTGGACTGGGGGTGTCGGGGTGTGGCGAAGGTGAGTTTTATGCCCCAGACCATGCAGAACTCCTTGAAGTTGTGGCTTGTGAACTGGGAGCCCGAAGCGAGTGATCACGTTCGTCCAAAGGAAATTTTGGATCTGAAAGTATGTTATTCGGCTGAGTGCTTCTGCTTCGATCCATTTTGAGAAGTAGTCAGTTACTACCAGGAGGAAGACCTTCTGCCCTGGCGCCATAGGGAACTTTCCCACTATATTCATGCCCCACTTTCTGAAGGGACAGGGTGAGCTTATGGATTTGAGGTTTTCCGGAGGGAGTTTGGAAACCGGAGCGTGCCTTTGACACTGATCGCAATGCTAGCTTTCTTCTTGGCGTCTGCAGCCATTGTGGGCCAATAGTAGCCTGTCCTTCTGGCCCTGAGCGCCAGGCTTCTGCCGCTAGAGGGGGATCCACAGTCTCTTTCATGTAGATCTACAAGGATTCTAGCGGCTTCTCGGGGTGTGACACATCTCAGGTACGGGCCAGAGAAGGACCTCCGGTATATCTTCTCTTGGAGATGCAATACCTTGCGGGTTGCTTCTTTGTATTTCTGGCCTCATTGTGGTCTTCCGGCAGAATGTCATTCTCTAGGTACCGGATTAATGGGGTCATCAAGGTTTCGTCCTCTTCGATAGTGGAGATCTCTTTGGGTTGTGATTCTTCCAGGGTGGCTGGCAATTGAAGCACGAGCAAGAGGATGCTCATCTGGATATTTGTTTCGAGGGCGGACCCTAGAGTAGCCAGAGCATCGGCTTGCGAGTTCTACTCCCTCGGGATTTGTGTGAGGTTGCAGCTCTTGAATTTCTTGATTAGGTATCATGATACAGTGACCCCAGGTATTGTATCATGATGTCGTCTTTTGCATGATATTCCCCTTGCACCTGGTTGATTATTAGCTGGGAGTCACTGAAAACCTGGATGTTCTCTGCACCCATTTAATGGGCGAGTGTCAGCCCTGCGATTAGGGCCTCGTACTTGCTCTCATTGTTGGTTGCCTTGAAGTTTCACCTAACGGCTCTTGAGGCCGTGTTTCCTGTTGGCGAGGTAAGCACTCTTCCTACCCCAGCTCCTCTAACGTTGCTAGAACCATCTAAGTGTAGGACCCATTCTCACTCTTCTTTTGTCTCTCTATGGAGGCGTACTTCTTGCTCCAGAGCTGGGAGCAGGGTAGGAGAGAATTCAGCCACAAAGTTCGCCAGGACCAGTGACTTTATGGCTGTAGCTGGTCGAAAAATTACATCATATTCCCCTAATTCCACAGCACATTTCGCTAGGCGTCCGAAAACTTTGGGCTTGTGGAGGACCAGTTTTATGGGGAAGGAAGTGACGACCACGATTGGGTGAGCCTGGAAATAAGGCCGTAGCGTGCGGGCAGCGACTATCAAGGCTAAGGCCAGTTTCTCAAGATGGCTATAACAGGTCTCTGCGTCCAGGAGGGCCTTACTCACATAGTAGATTGGCAGCTGCTTGCTCCCTTCCTCGCGTACCAGGACGGCGCTTACAACATGTTCCGAGACTGCTAGATATAGCAGCAAGACCTCGCCGAGCAGTGGTTTGGATAGGAGAAGAGGAGTGGTTTGGTAAGCCTTGAGTTCATGGAGAGCGGATTCGCACTCTTCCGTCCACTGGAAATCCTTTGGGTTCTTGAGGATTCCGAAAAAGGCGCGAGACTCGTCGGAGAGGCTGGAGATGAACCTGCTCAAGGCTGTCATTCTTCCCGTTAATTTTTGGACTTCTTTGACGTTCCTCGAGGAAGGGATCAAATGAATGTCTCTGATTTGCTCTGGATTAGCTTTGATGCCCCGGTGGGTCACGATGTATTCGAGGAATTTCCCGGAGCTGACACCGAATGAGCATTTAGCTGGATTGAGTTTCATGTTGTACTTTCAGAGAGTGAAGAAGGCTTGCTGCAGATGAGATATGTGGTCTTCAGCCTCTAGAGATTTGACCAGCATGTCATCGATGTAGACCTCCATGGTCCTCCCAATCTGATCTGCGAACATCATGTTTACCAGCCTTTGATAGGTCGAACCGACATTCTTTAAGCCGAAAGGCATGACTTTGTAGCAATAGATCCCTCTGGATGTCATGAGGTATGTCTTTTCCTGGTCTTCAGAATGCATGAGTATCTGATTATAGCCGGAGAACGCGTACATGAAACTCATTAGCTAATGCCCGGCTGTGGCATCGACCAGCTTGTCGATATGAGGCAGAGGAAAAGGGTACTTTGGGAAGGATTTGTTGAGGTATGTGAAGTCTATGCAGACTCTCTACTTCCCATTCTTCTTCTTGACTACGACCACGTTAGCTAGCCACTCCGGGTACTGTACCTCTGATAGACCATAGATTTTACCCACTTTCAGCCATGATCTATAAGTGTTTTAATATATATTTACTACTATATAGAGTATATTTAGAAAATTTACAGGTTCAGGTACATTTTGAAGAAATATGGTGATTTTGGAGTCTTTCGAGGTGCAGAACTGCACAGACGCATCAGATGTCTAGCTATGGATGGAGATCTTTCCACCGTTATATTGAGCTCATCTTTTGACACAAGATAGAGCTTTGTGTTATCTTTCCAATGCCGCCTGTTTGAGGTCAATCAGCATCCTGTATCAGAAGTTATGCCCGGTTTACTGAAGAGTGATCAGTCTGCCTCGCGAGAGGAAGCTGTCGAGAAGAGGAACGTATGTCGATCGATGCAGAACTCTTGACATCGATCGACATGGATGTCAAAATGCGGGCCGAGTATATTTTATGACTGACTGAAGCCCAGAAACAACTCCAAATTACCAGAATACTCTTGGACGACCAGAAACCCTATTTATGTGTTTTCTAAGCCATTGTTGACGGAGAGGCTATCTAGA
>NW_013617552.1:28587-28877 GCF_000695525.1 Brassica oleracea var. oleracea | reverse complement strand
GATCACTGTGATTAAGGAGTTGAGCTCTAATATATCATGCATGCAACTGTTAGGCATCTATAGGATTATAATCTCCAACACCTGAATAGAAACCCTAGATCTAGCAACCATCCTTCCATCAAACAACTTCCTGCCAAGATGAACAATTGTCTTGTTCAACTTGTTTACTGTTTTGCTATATTTATTTACTGATTTTAAACCTATTAGCCTAGCTTAATCAAACTGATTAGATTTAATTGGTTCCCTAGCTCCCTGTGAATTCGATCCCTAAGTACTACAACTCGACCTCT
>NW_013617552.1:26189-28536 GCF_000695525.1 Brassica oleracea var. oleracea | reverse complement strand
CGTTGCCGGGGAGCTTTGATCGCCATTAGATCTTGTCTAGTTAGATTTAGTCTAGGTTTTACTATTTTTCTAAAATACCGATAAAATTTTTTCTTCTGTTTCAGGTACATACATCTTAGTACCAGGAACAACAATGAAGAGAGGATATCTGGGTTATTCAAAGAAGAAGTCTGCTGATACACGCACGATCCGTAAGTCTACGAGAGAAGAATCGATCGACACCCTCCAAGCAGCATCGATCGACAGCGTGAACCAGATATCGATCGCCAACATACAACATCAATCGATCGCCACCCGACAAACAACAATGATCAACAGAGCCAATCAACCGTCGAAAAACATTGTTCATCCGGCTACTGTTCATCTAGGTACTGTTCATTCTGATACTGTTCATCGAGGTACTGTTCATCCCGACACTGTTCATCTCGCGTCGATCGACACTGTTCATCCTGTGTCGATCGACACTGTTCATCCGAACAATGTTCACCGCGATACTGTTCACCACGACACTGTTCAACCAAACACTGTTCATCCCGACACTGTTCATCCGGTGAAAAACATCACCACTTGCGGGGAGACATAGAAGATCGAAGTGCTCATACTTAAGGTCGATGAGAATGAGATGTTAAGAGACGAACAAGGTCGCACTCGCAACAACGCAGGACGGTTTATTAATGCTCAGGGTTCTGTGATCCCTGATGTGATTGCTGTTGCTGAGATGAATGACTTTGACTTGAGCCGAGAGTGGTATGATTAGGTAGGTCAAGACCCCTTCCAGGGTCTTCCTCACCAAAATCTCAGAAAACACATCGAAGTGCTGGAGGATTTCGTGTCAAGGAGTGAGCAGAATGAAGTGTCTGAATACCACACGCTCTACAAGATCTTCCCTTATTCTATCTCTGAGGATGCATTCAGATGGTTCAGTCAACTGCAACCAGGATCTCTAACCAGCTGGGATGACATTGAAAGAGCCTTCCTTTACAAATTTCTTGATGATGCTGAAGCAACTCGAGAAAAGGAGAAAAATGATAGATGGGACAGGTTCTTGGCATCGTTAGTTGATGAGTATATGATTCCAGTACAGCTGCTCGACGACTTTATTGCAAAAAGGGATGAACAACATGTGTCTGGAGAGCTTAGCAGAGTAGAGGAAGCTGGTACTGAAGATAGGACCTCAACGTCGATCGACATCACGACCTCAACGTCGATCGACAGCATGACCTCAATGTCGTCCGACGACAAGACCTCAACATCGATCGATAGGTCGACACAGAAGAGCACCGATGTATCAAGTTGTCATCCTGACCTAGATGTAGACAGAGAAATCACCATGGAAGATTTCTTGGAGCTAGAAGGGTTCTTGGAATTGGAGGATCGAGAAAAGCTTGGAGACTTGGATTCAAGTAGGGAAGTCACAATAGAAGACTTCTTAGAGTTGGAGGAATGGCTTGAAGATATGGATCAAAATTTGAAGAAGAAGCTTGATGACGATCAGCATACTTCGAGAGGAGATCTGGAAACTTCAAAGGCTAGCATTGATCGACACCAACCTGATGAGATCGATCGACAACCATCCCACATCATCGATCTACACCCACCCGACATCGATCGACACCGCCAACCACTTATCGGTCAACACCACCCACCTAATATCGATCGATTCCCATTGCTAGATGTTCTGCCAGGGTGTATAATTGAGATGGAACCGATTGAGGAGAGGATGTACATGGCTTAAGCCACACACCTTGCTGTCCCTAAACATCAAAGACCACCTATCTGGACATAAGAAGCTGTTGGGTTTCACAAAAGAGTGAAGAGGATAAATGATCCTGTGAAGATTGTGGTTCCAAGCGCTGTGGTTGAAGTTGAATCTCTTATTCCACCTGATAGAATTATGCAGCTCAGTCCTTACATTGGGGTACTTGATGAAGTCGATAAAGGCCCATCAGAAGCAGCATCGATCGACACCGACCGGATACCGTCGATCGACACCAACAAACCGGCATCGATTGACACTACCGCATCACCATCGATCAATACTACCGCATCACCATCGATCGACACTACCACTTCATCGTCGATCGACACTGGACGCGTATCAGAGCATAAGGAGTTTGATGTGTGTGGAAATCTTAGGGATGGAGATACCACCACGCGATCAGACAAGTCTAGAGGAAAGAAAAGAATGAATTGGAAGAAGAGAAAAAGGATCATGGGTAATCCTCAGATATCATTGACCCCTCACTACTAAGATTGTGTCAAGAAGTCCTGAGTGCGTAGCAGATGCTTCTCACATCCATTTGCAAAGCTTCGAGCACTCCTTCTTGCTGAGATGATAGACAAAGGA
>NW_013617552.1:22759-25991 GCF_000695525.1 Brassica oleracea var. oleracea | reverse complement strand
AAAAAAAAAAAAAAAAAAGGGCGAATGAACAGTAACGACGGTACTGTAGCGACCGCACTGTAGCATCGATCGACACTGTGGCAACAAATCGATCGACACTGTATCAAACTAATCGATCGACATTGTAGCAGAAAATCGGGAGTTACCGTAGCAACGGCACTGTAGCAGTCACTGTTCATCGAAAAAAAATAATTTTGAATTGTTTTTATTAGTTATCTATTACTAACTTGTAGTGTTTTATTTATGTTAGGTAAAAGGAAAAGATCTGAGGAAGACGAGTTTGCAAGAGGATCGACGAGTTTGCAAGAGGATCGACGATGGCTGCGCAGCATCGGTCGACAGAGCATCACTAGCATCGATCGATCGCCACTTAACTGTGTCGATCGACAGAGCTTCAAGACTATTGATCTCCACTTAACTGTGTTGGGTGGCACTCACATCAAAGTCAGGTATATCGTTTTTCTTTGTTACATATTGTCCTTATGATTTATTTTCCCACCAATCTTAGACTTTATAACACTGGAGATAGTGTTGTTTAAGTCTGGGGGAGGTTCTACTAATATTGTGTTTTAGTTAGATATTTAGAGTAAAAAAAAAAAAAAAGATCCGAGTAGACAATTCTTCAGCATATCGACCGATGGGACCAGCTCGATATCGATCGACATCACTTCAGATCCAACTATCGATTGTCTCTTCATGGTATCGAATGATTGCTCTAGCCATCGACCGATGAGACCATGTCGCTATCAGTCGACAACACTTCATCAACAACGATCGATTGTCACTTCATTGTGTCGATCGACACTGAGCAGGTTATCGTTCTTACACTTTAAATTATGTACTTATGTTTATGTTATTACCATAACTCCGACTGGATATACACCGGGGACAGTGTAATTTAAGTCTTGGGAGATGTTTACTGATATCTAGTTTATTGTGAGTCTTATCAAAATGTTTTCAAAAGAGTTTTATTGAGTCAAGAATGGGATAATGAACTTATTAGATTTTTACTTGTTATCCAATCACTCTTTAGCATCATTCTAGACATATTGATTGCAGATAGTACTAAAGATACTAAAGTGGATCAACCTGTCAACTATTCACACTTGCTGAGATTGGTTTTGGTTTTATATTATTTATGCTTTTTATCTATTCATCTATGATTTCTGTGACAAACTTCATGTCTGAATAGATCCACCTGTTAGGTTTAGGGTTCAAATAGGTTAGAGGGATTAGCCCCAACTATAGATTTGCTAAGTTGTGATATTCATTGATTGATTGTTCATTAATGCTTGTTTTAGCCTTGCTAACTAGAACATGAACCTAGGAATTTGCATGTGTCAAGCATCCTTGATCATCCTGACCTGGATCTAATATGTCATGCTAGGACTGCCTATATCATGCATGCAACTGTTAGGCATCTATAGGATTATAATCTCCAA
Organism: Brassica oleracea var. oleracea; assembly: GCF_000695525.1. Taxonomy (NCBI): domain Eukaryota; kingdom Viridiplantae; phylum Streptophyta; class Magnoliopsida; order Brassicales; family Brassicaceae; genus Brassica; species Brassica oleracea. The sequence continues at coordinate 24,549 of NW_013617552.1, read as the reverse complement.
CACCTGAATAGAAACCCTAGATCTAGCAACCATCCTTCCATCAAACAACTCCCTGCCAAGCTGAACAATTGTCTTGTTCAACTTGTTTACTGCTTTGCTATATTTATTTACTGGTTTTAAACCTATTAGTCTAGCTTAATCAAACTGATTAGATTTAATTTGTTCTCTAGCTCACTGTGAATTCGATCCCTAAGTACTACAACTCGACCTCTTATTTGAGAGAGTATAAATCACTCATTGGGGTAATTTGAGTGATATCAAATTTGGTGCCGTTGCCGGGGAGCTTTGATCGCCATTAGATCTTGTCTAGTTAGATTTAGTCTAGGTTTTACTATTTTTCTAAAAAACTAATAAAATTTTTTTTTCTGTTTCAGGTACATACATCTTAGTACCAGGAACAACAATGAAGAGAGGATTTATGGGTTATTCAAAGAAGAAGCCTGCTGATTCACGCAAGATCCGTAAGTCTACGAGGGAAGAATCGATCGACACCCTCCAAGCAGCATCAATCGACAGCGTGAACCATATATCGATTGACAACGTACAACATCAATCGATCGCCACCCGACAAACAACAGTTATCAACAGAGCCAATCTACTGTTGAAAAACACTGTTCACCTGAACATTGTTCATTAAGATACTGTTCATTTTGACACTGTTCATCCGGCACTGTTCATCTCACGTCGATCGACACTGTTCATCTGAACACTGTTCACCGCGACACTGTTCATTCGGTGAAAAACATCACCGCTTGCGGAGAGACAGAGAAGATCGAAGTGCTCATACTTAAGGTTGATGAGAATGGGATGTTAAGAGACGAAGAAGGTCGCACTCGCAACAGCGCAGGACAGTTGATTAATGCTTAGGGTTCTGTGATCCCTGATGTGATTGTTGTTGCTGAAATGAATGACTTTGACCTGAGCCGAGAGTGGTATGATTGGGTAGGTCAAAACCCCTTCCAGGGTCTTCCTCACCAAGATCCCAGAAAACACATCGAAGAGCTGGAGGATCTTGTGTCAAGGAGTGAGCAGAATGAAGTTTCTGAATACCACAAGCTCTGCAAGATCTTCCCTTATTCAATCTCTGAGGATGCATTCAGATGGTTCAGTCAACTGCAACCAGGATCTCTAACCAGCTGGGATGACATTGAAAGAGCCTTCCTTTACAAATTTCTTGATGATGCTGAAGCAACTCGAGAAAAGGAGAAAAATGATAGATGGTACAGGTTCTTGGCATCGTTAGATGATGAGTATATGATTCCAGTACAGCTGCTCGATGACCTTATTGCAAAAAGGGATGAACAACAAGTGTCTGGAGAGCTTAGCAGAGTAGAGGAAGCTGGTACTGAAGATACGACCTCAACGTCGATCGACATCACGACCTCAACGTCGATCGACAGCATGACCTCAATGTCGACCGACGACAAGACCTCAACATCGATCGATAGGTCGACACAGAAGAGCACCGATGTATCAAGTTTTCATCCTGACCTAGATGTAGACAGAGAAATCACCATGGAAGATTTTTTGAAGCTAGAAGGGTTCTTGGAATTGGAGGATCGAGAAAAGCTTGGAGACTTGGATTCAAGTAGGGAAGTCACTATGGAAGACTTCTTAGAGTTGGAGGAATGGCTTGAAGATATGGATCAAAATTCGAAGAAGAAGCTTGATGAAGATCAGCATACTTCGAGAGGAGATCTGGAAACTTCAAAGGCTAGCATTGATCGACACCAACCTGATGAGATCGATCGACAACCACCCCACATCATCGATCTACACCCACCCGACAT
>NW_013617552.1:19813-22667 GCF_000695525.1 Brassica oleracea var. oleracea | reverse complement strand
AACCATTTGAGGAAAGAGTGCACGAGTCTGAGGCCTCACACAATGCTGACTCTAAACATCTGAGACCACCTATCTGGACAGAAGAAGCTGTTGGGTTTCACAAAAGAGTAAAGAGGATAATTGTGGTTCCATGCGCTGTGGTTGAAGTTGAATCTCCTATTCCACCTGATAGAAGTATGCAGCTCAGTCCTTACATTGGGGTACTTGATGATCCTCTACATGCAGAAGCTTCTCAGAGAGGGTTGCTGTTTAGAGATGAAGTCGATAAAGGCCCATCAGAAGCAGCATCGATCGACACCGAACGGATACCATCGATCGACACCAACAAACCGGCATCAATTGACACTACCGCATCACCATCGATCGGTACTACCGCATCACCATCGATCGATACTACCGCATCACCATCGATCGATACTACCGCATCACCATCGATCGATAGTGGAAATCTTAGGGATGGAGATACCACCACGCGATCAGACAAGTCTGGGAGAAAGAAGAGGAGGAATTGGAAGAAGAGAAAAAGGATCATGGGTAATCCTCAGGTATCATTGACCCCTCACTACTCAGATTGTGTCAAGAAGTCCAGAGTGCGCAGCAGATGCTTCTCACATCCATTTGCAAAGCTTCGAGCACTCCTTCTTGCTGAGATGATAGACAAAGGAGAAGAGTCTATGGAGGAGGCTTTCACACAAAAATGATAAATGTTCAAAGAGCAGACATTGAGACTTGTTTTGGAGCATGTTCTCATTCTCATCCGGACTAAATCAGATCTCCAAAGTCAAGCTAAATGACTATAACAAAGCGCTGAGTGGGAGACAACCCACTATTAGGTAATTTCTTTCAGTTTAGTATAGATTATTACTGGGTTAAGTTTGTATTTATTGCAGGTCAAAAAAAAAAAAGGGCGAATAAACAGTAACGACAGTACTGTAGCAACCGCACTGTAGCAGAGGCACAGTAGCATCGATCGACACTGTGGCAAACAAATCGATCGACACTGTAGCAAACAAATCGATCGACACTGTAGCTGAAAATCGGGAGTTACTGTAGCAGCGGCACTGTAGCCGCCACTGTTCATAAAAAAAAAATTTGAATTGTTTTTATTAGTTATCTATTACTAACTTGTAGTGTTTTATTTATGTTAGGTAAAAGGAAAAGATCCGAGGAAGACGAGTTTGCAAGAGGATCGACGATGGCTACGCAGCATCGATCGACAGAGCATCACAAACATCGATCGATCACCACTTAACTGTGTCGATCGACAGAGCTTCAAGAGTATTGATCGTCACTTAACTGTGTTGGTTGGCACTCACATCAAAGTCATGTATACCGTTTTTCCTTGTTACATATTGTCCTTATGATTTATTTTCCTACCAATCTTAGACTTTATAACACTGGAGATAGTGTTGTTTAAGTCTGGGGGAGGTTCTACTAATATTGTGTTTTTGTTAGCTATTTAGAATAAAAAAAAAAAAAGATCCGAGTAGACGATTCGCCAGCATATCGACCGATGGGACCAGCTCGATATCGATCGACATCACTTCAGATCCAACTATCGATTGTCTCTTCATGGTGTCGAATGGTTGCTCTAGCCATCGACCGATGAGACTATGTCGCTATCAGTCGACAACACTTCATCAACAACGATCGATTGTCACTTCATTGTGTCAATCGACACTGAGCAGGTTATCGTTCTTACTTGTTAAATTAGGTACTTATGTTTATGTTATTACCATAACTCCGACTGGATATACACTAGGGACAGTGTAATTTAAGTCTTGGGGGATGTTTACTGATATCTAGTTTATTGTGAGTCTTATCATAATGTTTTCAAAAGAGTTTTATTGAGTCAAGAATGGGATAATGAACATATTAGTTTTTTACTTGTTATCCAACCACTCTTTAGCACCATTCTAGATTTATTGATTGCAGATAGTACTAAAGATACTAAAGTGGATCAACCTGTCAACTATTCACAGTTGTTGAGATTGTTTGAAGGAACCAAAGCTAACCTCCAACACTAAACCTGACACAACTACTTGTCTTGGGGCTTGGTATACATGGGATCGGATTCTTCAAACAAGTCTGGAAGGTAAAGCCTTGTGTAGATTTTTCACATTTTCTCTCTCTACTTCGACCCTAGATTTATAGGTAGAGATATTTATTTTCAAAAAAATAAAAAAATAAAAAAAATAAAAAGAGAAAAAAAAAGAGAAAAAAAAAGAAAAACAAAATGAAAAAAAATAATATATATATATATATATATAATAGGTGTTAGTTAGGTGGAATCCGAACAGGACTTGGTGGCTACAACCATTAAGGCTTGCTTCATAAGGATTCCAACAAAAAGAATTCGAATGGGACTTGGTGGCGACAATCTTCAAGGCTCGATTCATATGAATTCTTGGATATTGGCAAAAAGAAGTGAACAGGACTTGGTGGCAACCACCATTAAGGCTTAATTCATGGAAGCCTGTCCAATCTTGGACAATGATCTTGCAATATAAGTAGATTTTGACTAAAGAGAGAAATTAGTAGAGAGAAAATATAGGAACTAACTTTTACCTGCAGATCCAGTTACTTGTTTGAAAATCCTTGCATCTTGTGATCGACACTCCCAAGGTAAAGCCTACACTTTTATTTATGTTAAGAAATGAGCATGGTAGAGGGGAATGTCAAACAAGATTTGCTAAGTTGTTGGCTAGGTGAATTTGGTTGCTAAGCTAGGATATGGTCTAATGTGCTTTTGTGATTAGGACTTCTTAGATGTGGATTGCAATATTGTAGAGGTTAAGATTCTAAGATTTAAATCATGCGAGTCCCTGCTGTTTTCAAACTTAGAGAGATTGTC
>NW_013617552.1:8097-19616 GCF_000695525.1 Brassica oleracea var. oleracea | reverse complement strand
ACGCGTCAGATGTCTAGCTATGGATGGAGATCTTTCCACCGTTATATTGAGCTCATCTTTTGACAAAAGATATAGATTTGTGTTAGCTTTCCAATACCGCCGGTTTAAGGTAAATCAGCATCCTGTATCAGAAGTTATACCTGTTTTACTGAAGAGTGGTCAATCTGCCTCGCGAGAGGAAGCTGTCGAGAAGAGGAACATATGTCGATCGATGCAGAACTCTTGACATCGATCGATATGGATGGCAAAATGCGGGCCGTGCATATTTTATGACTGACTGAAGCCCAGAAACAACCCCAAATTACCAGAATACTCTTGGACGACCAGAAACCCTATTTATGTTGACGGTGAGGCTATCTACGCTTTCTTTGATTCTTGTTTTTAGTTAGGAGAGAAAGGAGGAACTCCGTCAGAGTCCTCCTGAAACTCCTTTGGTTTTGGTTTAATATTATTTATGCTTTTTATCTATTCATCTATGATTTCTGTGACAAACTTCATGTCTGAATTGATCCACCTGTTAGGTTTACGGTTCAAATAGGTTTGAGGGATTTGCCCCAACTATAGATTTGCTAAGTTGTGATATTCATTGATTGATTGTTAATTAATGCTTATTTTAGCCTTGCTAACTAGAACATGAACCTAGGAATTTGCATGTATCAAGCATCCTTGATCATCCTGTCCTGAATCAAATCTGTCATGCTAGGACTGCTAGAGAAATGCTAACCGCTGATCTAGGAGACTAGTGAGCATTATTGACCTACGCCTAGGGCTTAACTAGAAGCATCGATCGATATTGTCTTCTGACAATCGATCGATATTTGCGAAAGGTGTATCGATCGATATCCATATAGGATCATCGATCGACACTTTCTTGTGATCAGAAGACGACAGTTGAGATCCAAGATCTAGTTAGTTAACCAGTGAAACATTACCATCGTTGATCACTGTGATTAAGGAGTTGAGCTCTAATATATCATGCATGCAACTGTTAGGCATCTATAGGATTATAATCTCCAACACCTGAATAGAAACCCTAGATTTAGCAACCATCCTTCCATCAAACAACTCCCTGCCAAGCTGAACAATTGTCTTGTTCAACTTGTTTACTGTTTTGCTATATTTATTTACTGCTTTTAAACCTATTAGCCTAGCTTAATCAAACTGATTAGATTTAATTGGTTCCCTAGCTCCCTGTGATTTCGATCCCTAAGTACTACAACTCGACCTCTTATTTGAGAGAGTATAAATCACTCCTTAGTTTAATTTGAGTGATATCACCATCTGGTGAAGAGTCGAAGGGACGGCTCCAATGTCATGAATCCTGGGCCGTCCCAGGATCATGTTGTAAGATGATTCGCAGTCAACGACCTCTCCAGCGGTCTGCTTGACTTCTCCGCTGAATCCTATGAGTGGGGTTATTCTCCGTGTTAGAGCTCTTTCCTCCAGTCCTAGATCTTGATAAGTGGCTTGGAAGATGATGTTGCCGGAGCTTCCATTGTCTACCAATATCCTCTTCACCAGGCAATTCACTACATTGAGCGATATGACCAGGGCGTCGTGATGTGGGGCTAGGATCTTTTCTTGCTCCCTGGCCGTGAAACTTATTTCGTCCGTACCCAGGAGCAAGCGTTTTGGCTTGGCTGCCTCTAGGCCGTGCTTGGCGTTCCAGGTTCTCTTCTTTGCTTCCGCATGGCTTATGCCGCTGACTTCCGAGCCTCCTGATATCACGTGGATCACTCAGTCCTGTCGAGGTGGCGAGGCGGGAGCAGATTGAGTGGGCTTCCCCGACGTCTCTTTGTTTAGATGGCTCTTGGCCTTCTCGGAAAGGAACTCCCGGAGGTATCCTTTCTTGAGCAGTTCATTGATAGGCCATGGATTTTACCCACTTTTAGCCATGGTTTATAAGTGTTTTACTAACTAATTACTACTATATAGAGTCTATTTAGTGTATTTACAGGTTCAAGGAAGATTTGGAGGAAAGTGGTGATTTTGGCGTCTTTTGGAGCCTTTTGAGTGCAGAACTGTACAGACGCATCAGATATTTTGAAACAAAATAGAGCTTTGAGTTAGCTTTCCAATGCCACCGGTTTGAGGCAAATCAGCATCTCATAGCAGAAGTTATGTATGTTTTACTAAAGAGTTGTCGGTCTGCCTCCCGAGAGGAAGCTGTCGAGGAGACTGTCGATCGACGGTGCACCCTTTCTGTCGATCGACGGTGATGCCAGAGTATGGGCCTTGCAGATTTTATGACCGACTGAATCCCAGAAGCAATCACAATTTACCAGAATACCCTTCGACGATCTAAAACCCTATTTATGTTATTTATAAGCCATTGTTGACGACTATGCTAGCTAGACTATCTTTGTTTTCTATTCATTGTTTTCTATTAGTTAGGAGAGAAGGGAGGAACTCCTTCAGAGTCCTCCTGGAACTCCATTGGTTTTGGTTTTTATATATATTGCAATTTTATATCTATTCATCTATGATTTATGTGACAAACTTGATGCTTGAATCGATCCACTTGTTAGATTTAGGGTTTAAATAGATTATGAGGGATTACCCCCAACTATAGATTGCTAAGTTGTGATATTCATCATTAGGATTGTCATTAATGCCTGTCTCTAGATTAGCTACCTAGAACTTGCCCTAGGAGTTGTAGACATAAGCGATAGCTTGCATCTCACCCTTAATTCATCCTAACTGAGCTAAGATTGCTAGAGTAAGGCGAGAGCTGATCTAGGAAGCTTAGTGAGCACATTCAGCCCGCACATTACAGCTTGACCAAACGCGTCTATCGATGTTCCAATAGAATGATCGGTCGACGGTTCAACAAGTGGATCGATCGATATTCCTATAGAATCATCGATCGACACAGGTCAATAGACAAACCTAGAAAGCGAGAGACTAACCGTTTGTTTATAAGTGTTGAGCTCTATAATATGCAACTTGTTAGGCATGCATAGTTAGATTTAGTCTAGGTTTTACTATTGTTCGAAAAAATCATAAAAATTTTTCTTCTGCTTCAGGTACATACATCTCAGTACCAGGAACAACAATGAAGAGAGGATATATAGGTCCTTCAAAGAAGGAGCCTGCTGGTTTATGCATGATCCGTAAGTCTACGAGGGAAGTATCGATCGACACCCTCCAAGCAACAGCGATCGACAAAGTGAACCAGAAATCGATCGACAGCAACACAACGCCATCGATCGACATAACTTGCGAGAAGGCAGAGAAGGTCAAGGTATCATACCAAGTATTGCTGAGGGGGAGGACTTTAGGCTGAAATCTATATACATAACTCTTATGGAACAGTATCCCTTTCATGGCTGTCCTCACGAGCAAGCAATACATCACATCAACATGATCGACGAATTGGTATTGTTTATCTTCAATGGAGTCTTTGAAGATCACTACTTCTGCAAACTCTTCCCATACTCCCTTACTGGAGATGCCACTCACTGGTTGATAGACCATGGATTTGACCCACTTTCACCCATGTTTAATAGGTGTTTTTACTACTAATTATTATATTATAGAGTCTATTTATTATATTTGTAAGACCAGGAGTGATTTGGAGGTAAGTGGTGATTTTGGAGCATTTTGGAGATATTTGGAGCAAACACCCGAGATGACCATCGAGCTCGACTATCGTTCGATATTGAGGAACAAATATTGATCGATGTTCACATCAGAACATCAATCGACAACAAAACGCGCAGAAAGTCCGTTTGGTCACAGCCGACTTGAAGCCCAAGTCTTCACCAATTTACAAGATTACCCCTGACGAGTTTTAACTTAATTATATAAGCTTTGCCACCATGTTAGAGGCAAAGTGTGCTTTCTTGTGTTTCTAGTTTTATTATTATCAGCAAAGGTTTTTAGGATTTTGATAGATTGGAGAGAAAATCCCAAGTTATAATTTGTGATTGGAACTCTATTAATATCTATTTGCTATTCTAATGAAGTTTTCTTACCAAATTGCTTTCATGAATTGCTTGGCCATGTCTGAGTAGTTCCATTGTTAGATTTTAGGGTTTAAATAGGTTATGAGGGATTAGCTCCAACTATAGATTGCTGAGTTGTGATAATTATCATTAGGATTGTCATTAATGTCTGATTCTAGATTAGCTACCTAGAACTTGCCCTAGGATTGTTAGATAAAAGCGATAGCTTCATTCTCATCCTGAAACCATTCTAACTGAGCTAAGTTTCTTGGTAAGAGTAAGGCGAGAGCTAATCTAGTGAGCTTAGTAAACATCATTCAACCCGTGCATAAAGCTTAACTAAAAGCGCGTCGATAGATATCAATACTGAATAATCGATCGATAGAGCGAAAGGTGTATCGATCGATATCCGTATAGGATCATCGATCGACACTGCTATTGATCGAACACATTTGTTTGGGTCATTAGATCTAGGTAATAGACAAGTCCAGACATGCGAGAGCTGATTGACTTGTTGATTTAGTAGTTGAGCTTTACATTATCATGCATGCAACTAATTAGGCATCTGTAGGAATATAATCCCAAGTTTCTTGAATAAAAACCCTAAGTCTAGCTATTTCCTTTTAGGTACCAAAACCTCAACCAATCAATCGAGCAATTACTTGCTCAACAAAACTGCAACTTTCTATTTAAATCGTTAAAACCACTTTACTTAATAAATCATATTAGATTCATTAGGTCCCCTAGCTCCTTATGGATTCGATCCCTAAGTACTGCAATTGAACCTCTTATTTGAGAGAGTAAATTCACTCTTTAGGGTAATTTGAGTGATATCACTGGTTCAAGAAGCTACCACCAGGATCTCTCACTACCTGGACTGACATGAGAGATGCCTTCCTCAACAAATTTCTCTATGATGCTACAGCAAATCTAGAGATTGAGATGGAATCTTTGAGGAGATATATGGTAGAGGGTGATGAACAACATGTATCTGGAGAGCTGAGCATAATAGAAGAAGCCGACATTAGTGACACGAGCTCAGCATCGATCGCCACCACAACCTCAACGTCGACCGATGGTACGACTTCAACGTCGATCGACGGTTCGACGATACAACCTCAACGTCGACCGACGACACGACTTCAACGTCGACGGTACGACCTCAACGTCGACCGACGGTAAGACTTCAATGTCGATCGACGGTTCGCCCTCAACGTCGACCGACGGTACAACCTCAAGGTCGACCGACGGCACGACTTCAACGTCGATTAACAGGACAACCTCAACGTCGACCGACGGCACGACCTTAATGTCCATCAACGGTACGACCTCAGAAACAATCGACAGCACCGCCTCAGCAACGATCGACAGCACCGCCTCAACAACAATCGACAGCACCATCTCAGCACCGAAAAGTTCGAGTTGTCCTCGGGACATTGCAGACTCGACATTGGAGAGTGCAGATGGATTAAGCTGTTATCTTACCTCAGATGTGGATAGAGAAATCACCATGGAAGTTTTCTTGGAGCTAGAAGAGTTCTTAGAGCTAGAGGAATGGCTTGAAGATATGGATCAGAATTCGAAGAAGAAACTTGATGACGATCAGCATACTTCGAGAGGAGACCTGGAAACGTCACTAAAGGTTAGAATCGATCGACACCAACCTGATGAGATCAGTCAACAACCACCTTGCATCACTGACAACCGCCCACCTTATATCATCGTTCGTCATCCACCGAAGAGCATCGATCGACACCCTCATGGTTGCATCGATCGACCATACACGCCCAACATCGACCGACACCCATTGTTGGACGAACCAAACGGTTGTATAGTTGAGATGTAACCGATTGAGGAGAGAATGCACAAGTCTGAGGCCTCACACCTTGCTGTTTATGAACTTCGGAGACCACCTATCTGCGCAGAAGAAGCTGCTGGGATTCGCAAAAGAGTGAAGAGGATACATGATCCTGTGAAGATTGTGGTTCCATTCGCTGTGGTTGAAGTTGAATTTCCTATCCCACCAGATAGAAGTATGCAGTTAAGTCCTTACATTGGGATACTTTATGATCCTCTACATGCAGAAACTTCTGAGAGAGGGTTGCGATTTAAATATGAAGTCGATAAGGGCCCAGCAGAAGCAGCATCGATCGACACCGACTGGATACCATCGAACGACACCAATAAACTGGCATCGATCGACACTGATCACCTCAACATCGATCGACACCCATCGCGTATCAGACCAGAAGGAGTTCGATGTGTGTGGAAAGCTTAAGGATGGAGAAACCACCACGCGATCAGACAAGTCGGGGGGAAAGAAGAGGAGGAATTGGAAGAAGAGGAAAAGGACCAAGGGAGGTTCTTAGTTATCATTGATTCCTCACTCCCCAAATGGTGTCAGGAAATCCAGAGTGCGCAGCAGATGTTTCTCAAAGCCATTTGCAAAGCTTCGAGCACTCCTTATTGCTGATATGATAGACAAAGAAGAAGAGTCTATGGAGGAGGCTTTCACACAAGAATGATAAAGCTTCAGAGAGTATATTCGGGTCAATATCGGTTACGACGAAATCAACGTCAGAAAACTTCCCGAGAAAATCTCCCCTTGCATAAAATGAGAAAGAAGTTGAAAAAGAACAAAAAATCTTCCCTTCCCTACCAAAGGTCAAATGTTCAGCTCGTCGAAACGGAAGAGCTGGATCGTCCGCGGGATTCAGCTCGGTCATTCGCCGAGCTGGACCAGTCCAGTTCAGCGAACGGCTGAGCTGGATCGACTAGAATCCATCGTCACCTCGTCCTCGTAGCTCCTCTCCCGAGATTGTATCAAACTCGCTCTTGTTTCGTGTTGATCGGAGGTACTGTTCGAACTTTACAATTTAAAAACCGCAAGGACTCGTTTATCGCGTGAAGTTCAGGTCGATCATACGAAACAGCGACGGTTAACTAAACACGTTGTTTCGATGGCGCTCTCTCCGATAAATCGTAAAAAAACTAAAGTCAATAAATGGCTCGAAAGGACCCGAAACACCGAAATGCGGCTAACGGCCCAATCACGACTCTATACGAAGTTGAGCCCAATCAATATGACAGTTTATCTTTTATTTTGCAGGAAAAGATAAATGTCAAGTTCGGAAGATAAATGCTAAGTTTCCAAGGATAAACACAAAAGATCGAAGGAAAATGGAATACTCCCGCGAAGCGATAAAATCGACCAAGGGCTGAATGGAAAGGAGAAAACCGCCTTAGAAGGAGTATATAAGAGGATCGAAGTTGAAGGTACAGAGGGACGCAAATTTTTTACTCAGAGCAATACTTAGAGCAATGTAGGCAACTTTCTGTTTTTGTTATTCCAGCTGCGACTCAATTAGGTTTCTGCAGTCTTAGGTGCTAGAACTAGGAATCTTGACGACAGCTCTCGTAGCCATGGCTCTTACCTTGTTGTAACGCTCATACCCAGATTCAGAATAAGATCAATTTTGCTCTCTTTTCGATTCTTATATTTTTCCGTCTGTCTTTTCGTGTTCTTGGTTGCTTGACGTATGGTTTAGCAGATATCCGTGACCTCTGGGAAATTAGGGCTTTCCTAACTTTCCTAATTCAACATAAATCGACAGTGCGAATTTTGGTTCCCACAGAGTAGACATTGAGACTTGTTTTGGCGCATGTTCTCATTCTCATCCGGACTAAATCAGATCTCCAAAGTCAAGCTAAATGACTATAACAAAGCGCTGAGTGAGAGGTAACCCACTATTAAGTAATTTCATTCGGTTTATGTTAGATTGTTGCTGATTTTTGTTTTATTTTTATGCAGGTCAAAAAAAAAGGTGAACAGTAATGATGGCACTGTAGCAAGCGCCGAGCGACACTATAGCAAGAGAATCGAGCGACACTGTAGCAGGAAATCAGAAGTTATTGTAGCTACGACACTGTAGCAGTCACTGTTCATCGATAAAAAAAATATTTTAGATAATTGGTTTTATTATTTATTTATTACTTACTTTTTGTGTTTTATTTATGTTAGGTAAAAGGATATAGATACGAGGAAGACGAGTTTGCACGATGATCGACGATGGTTGCGCAGCATCGATCGACAGAGGATCACTAGCATCGATCGATCGCCACTTAACTGTGTCGATCGACAGATCTTCTATAGTATTGATCGCCACTTAATTGTGTTGGTCGACACTCACATCAAAGTCAGGTATACCGTTTTTCCTTGTTAAATATTGTCATTATGATTTATTTTCCCACCGATCTTAGACTGTATAACACTGGAGATATTGTTATTTAAGTCTGGGGGAGGTTCAACTAATACTGTGTTTTAGTTACATATATAAAAAGAAAAAAAAAACAGATCCGAGTAGACGATTCGTTAGCACATCGACTGATGAGACCAGCTCGATATCGATCGACATCACTTCAGATCCAATGATCGATTGTCTCTTCATTGTGTCGAATGATTGCTCTAGCCATCGAGCGATGAGACCATGTTGCTATCATTCGACAGCACTTCAGCAACAACTTGTTATGTTGTCACCATAACTCCGACTGAATTTACACTGGGGATAGTGTAGTTTAAGTGTAGGGGGATGTTTACTGATATCTAAGTTTATTGTGAGTTTTATCAAATGTTTTCAAAAAAAGTTTTTATCGAGTCAAGAAGGGGATTATGATCAAATACAATTTGATTGCTACTCTAATCACTCTCTAGCACCATCTAGATTTACTAATTGCAGGATGTATTAGATAGAAACCCCGCAGTGTATCACGTAATGCTAACATCCACACCTGCTGAGAATGTTTGGAGAAACCAAAGATTACTTCAAACCTTAATCTACTATACTTGCTTGTTTTGGGGCTTGGTATACGTTGGCTATGAGTCTTCCTGCAAGTCTGAAAGGTAAAAGTCTGTGTGCTTCTGGTTCCCTTCTCTCTCTCTCTCTGCGGCATCTTAAGATACAAAAGATTGAAATGATTTCCTTGAAGAGGCAGAGGGGTAGGAGTGTCTCCTGTTACCCCATTATTCTAAGTCTGAAAGGAATGATTACACATTGTGGAAACGAGGGGTAGGAGTGTCTCCTGTGAACCCAATATTCGCTAAACTTTGTCAAATAGAGCTACAAAAGTAGACAAGTAAATAAGATGAACAAGATGGACTGCATCAGCATCAACATTCGTTGAAATTGAAACTATAATGATTCAGAGAAGAGAGAAAAAGAGGGAAGAAAAGAACCAGAGAAGACTATCTGTGTGGTCAGAAAATTTCTTGAGTAAGATCCCATATCCCTTGATCGATACTCCCAAGACGTAGCCTACATATATATATTTATGCAGAAATAAGGTCAACAGAGGTGTACGTTAGGCGCTATCAGTATTGTTGTGTGATTGTATAGTATGGTGACTAAGCTAGTGTGTAGTATATTGAAAGCAACCAAGGTTAGTAATGATTCACTTCCACCTATCATATTTGCAGAAGTAAGAGTAGTGATTTTAATTTATGTGAGTCCCGGCTGTTTTCAAACCTCTTTCATAAGACTACATGTAGTTTTGCTTGAGGACAAGCAAAATGGTAAGTCTGGGGGAGTTGATAGGCCATGGATTTTACCCTCTTTTTGCCATGGTTTATAAGTGTTTTAATAACTAATTACTACTAGATAGAGTCTATTTAGAGTATTTACAGGTTCATGGACGATTTGGAGGAAAGTGGTGATTTTGGTGTCTTTTGATGGAGACCTTCCCACAGTTAGATTGAGCCCATATCTTGATACAAGATAGAGCTTTGAGTTATCTTTCCAATGCCACCGGTTTGAGGCCAATCAACATATCATAGAAGAAATTATGCTTGTTTTACTGAAGAGTTGTCAGTCTGCCTCGCGAGAAGAAGCTGTCGAGGAGACTGTCGATCAACGGTGCACCCTTGGTGTCGATCGACGGTGCACCCTTGGTGTTGAACGACGATGATGCCAGAATATGGGCCTAGCATATTTTATGACCGGCTGAAGCTCAGAAGCAACCACAATTTACCATAATACCCTTGGACGACCTAAAACCCTATTTATGTTATTTATAAGTCATTGTTGACGGCTATGCTATCTATGCTATCTTAGTTTTCTATTCATTGTTTTCTTTTAGTTAGGAGAGAAGGGAGGAACTCCTTCAAAGTTCGCCTGGAACTACATTGGTTTTGGTTTTTATATCTATTGCAATTTTATATCTATTCATCTATGATTTCTGTGACAAACCTCATGCTTGAATAGATCCACCTGTTAGATTTAGGGTTTATTAGGTTATGAGGGATTAACCCCAACTATAGATTGCTAAGTTGTGATATTAATCATTAGGATTGTCATTAATGGCTGTCTCTAGATTAGCTACCTAGAACTTTCCCTAGGTGTTGTAGACATAAGCGATAGCTTGCATCTCATCCTGAATCCATCCTAACTGAGCTAAGATTGCTAGAGTAAGGCGAGAGCTGATCTAGGAAGCTTAGTGAGCACATTCAACCCACGCATTAAAGCATGACCAAACGCGTTGATCGATATTCCAATAGAATAATCAGTCGATGGTTCAACAAGTTTATCGATCGATATTCCTATAGAATCATCGATCGACACTAGTCAATAGACAAACCTAGAAAGCGAGAGCCTAACGATTTGTTTATAATGTTGAGCTCAATAATATCATGCATACAACTCGTTAGGCATCTGTAGTATTATAATCCTGATTTCCTGAATAGAAACCCTAGATCTAGCAACCATCCTTCCACCAAACAACTCTCGGTTACATAAGAATAACTACCTTGTTCGCCCCCGCAATGTATTACATTTACTGCTTTATAATCTATTTGCCTAGCTTAATCGTATAACTATTAGATCTTTTGTGCACCCTAGCTCTCTGTGGATTTGATCCCTAAGTACTACAACTTAACCTCTTATTTGAGAGAGTAATTCACTCCTTAGGGTAATTTGAGTGATATCATTCATTGGCCTCGATCCTTAGTGCGATGCAGTCCTCCGTTTTATGACTGTGGTCGCGGTGGAAGTCGCACCAAAGACCAGGGTTCCGGAAAGAATCGGGTGGTTTCATCTTCTGAGGCCACTTGACCAGTTGGCCCATCTGCCTCAGAACATTGACCAGCTCCGGCTTTTGGATAGAGAGGTAAGAGATGTCTGGCCACGTGGACACTTTCATCCCTTCTGCCTTCTCGATCGGCCGGTTCTTGTATCTGCCCCGGCTTATGTTCCCAGAATCCATTGTTGGTCTTGGAGAGGGTCTCTTGTCTCACTCATTTCGGTCTGGCCTGACCGCCTTGGGGTCTTGGTTCTGCTGCGCCTTGGCACTACTGGCGACGTCCTCTTCCCATTTTACCTGCGCCAAGGCTCGGGATAACACGTCTTCCATGGTCTTGCAGTGGTATTTGGTTAGCTCCTTATAGAGGTCCCCGTCGGGGAGAAAGCCTCTCTTGAAGGCAGAAATTGCGATGCAAGAACCTTCATTTGGATACATAAAGTAGTGGAGAATCACCATGAAGTTGAACAAATCTCATAGGAGTTAGGATGAAGAAGTTATCCC